>NC_056726.1:738417649-738420149 GCF_019279795.1 Protopterus annectens
CTCAGATTTTTTTCTCTTTCTCTTGTAAAATGTTTGATTTCTAGTAAATCACTGAGGATTGCATTAATTTAGTAATGTAAGACATTAGAGTTTCATGTTTCTTATTGCAAATAAAAATGAATATTGATGCAAAGGCTGCTGTTTTATTAACTTTCTAAGTGAATTAAAGTAATACTTAAAACTGTCCCTGATTTTATGTTTTGCCCTTCCTAATTTTTGGCTTTGTCCCTGAATCTTGATCAAAGAAGTTTGGACTTTGTGTATGCAGTCATAAAAATTACATGTTTTTGTCTGAGACTTCATATACTTTAGAAATTGGATAATAATCCAGAGCCTGCTTTTCACTATACCATACATGAATACATATACTATTGTGTGGGCACCTATTATTTTCATAAGATCATAGGAGGTTACTAGGCTAATGGCCCTGGGGCCCTTACAGGCCTAGCCAAGAGTTTACCCCAAGAAAGAAACCTCAGTCAGCATCTGTCAACCTTTCAGTGAGGGACACAGGTGGAACCTTGGGACAAATTTCTGGTTTCCCATCCACTTATCAAAGTTGCGCTTGAAGAGAGTCAGCGACATGTTCTGTTTGACATATATGGGAAGTCTATCCCAGAAACGAGGCAGCCTCTTGGAGCAAACCTGTCTCTCCAGCAGGTTTTGTTGATGTTCGATATTAGATTCAAACCTTTTGAGTGGGTATTGCATGAGGAGTTAGACTTACAGATATGGAGCATCTCTAGTAGGGCAGGGTCTGAGATTGCCTTGTAGGTGATACACCAATCACCCCTAAGCAGTCTGTATGATACCTAGTAGAGTGATCATGATGTGAGCCTGTCTGCATAGGACAGGTGCTGGAGGCAATAGATTCTCTTTGTGAGGTATTGCAGTGGCCTTTCCAGTTGGTGCAGGTGTTTGGAGAGCTACATCCCAAACGGGGCATTATACTTAATTATTGGTCCAATGAGGGAGGAGTATAGAGAGGTAATAACCTCCTTTTTTCTGGATGCAATCCCTTTACTTATGAGATAAACCAAGTAAAAGGCTTTTCTGACCACTGCAGCTACATGATGGTCAAATGTGAGGTTGTTATCAACCTGAGTACCCAGGACTTTCGCCACAAGTTGTGTGCTTAGAGGATTGCCATTGATGTGGCAATAAGTAGGGGTCGTGTTTTTGCTGAATGGTATGATGATACATTTTTTTGCATTTAGCTTGAGGCCATGACTTTGGCATGAGTCATTAATTGCTGTTAGACCCTCTTACTGTACGTTAGCATCATTTAGGGAGTCAATGACATCACCCAGCGTACAGCTGTCTGCAAACTTGGTTGGCCACAGGCCTTTTGTCTTTGCCTAGACCTCTGAGAAATAGATGCCAAACAGTAGGGGTCCCAGGACAGATACCTGGGGAATGCCACTAGTGACAGGTCTGCTATCAGAGATGGAGGTGCCCATTTTGACATTGAGGGTCCTGTTGTTGAGCCAGCTGGCCACCCACCTGATGAGATAGGGATTTACGCCAAATTGTGTTAGTTTTTTGATGATGCCTAAGTGGGGGATTGTGTCAAAGGCCTTGGCCAAGTCAAGGTAAGTTGTATGCCCTAACTTTCCCTCACCCAGGGCCTCAGTGACAGTCTCAAAGAAGTCATCTAGATTCAACAAGCAAGATCTGCCCTTGACGAATCTGAACTGGGTGGGGTCAAGTGCTTGGAGATTGCTTATGTCCTTGTTTATGAGATCAATAATAATACACTCCATGGCTTTACAGATCAGACTTGTCAAGCTAATGGGGCAATAGTTTCCAGGGTCAGTAGTGGCAACACCTTTGTGCAAGGGGATGACAATGGCATTTCTCTACTCTGCTGGAATGAAGCCTGTACTTAGGCTGTGGGTGAATAGGGTGCTCAATGGTGAAGCCCGTTCTTGTTGGAGATGGTGCAGAATACATTTTGGTACACTATTGGGTCCCATGGAAGCTGTGTTCTTTGCCTTGGGTAGGACCTGTAACACTTGATCTATGGAAATGTGAGGTGCGGGACAAGTATCAGGGATGTCGGAAGGGCCTTTGGAGAGGTCAGGGGGTGAAGTTTGCACTGAACCTATCTGCTAGCAGATTGGCTAATTCAACGGGATCAGTGTAAGTGGTACTGTTAAGTACTAATTTGGAACAAACCTGAGCTTTGTCATGGAGGTTCCTGACATAACTGAAGAAGACTTTGTAGTTTTCCTTTGTTTTGGAGTCTAGTTTCGATTCATAATCGGCCTTGGAGGTTTTCACTAGTGATCTAATTTGCTTGTTGATACTAAGGAGGGAGTTTTTTCAATTTGGAATTTGTTCCTTTTTACCCTTGGACAACAGTTTTTTCCATTTGTTATAAAATGTGTTGATAGAGGACGCCCATCAAACAGGTTTGTGTTTCCTTGAAGAGCAGGTTTTATTTCTGTTGAGTATGGCTGAGTCCATGCAGTTGTACAAGTGCTTTTATACTGCATTT
>NC_056726.1:738422649-738427649 GCF_019279795.1 Protopterus annectens
TTGTTTATATATACATATATATACAGGCTGAAATATATTACTGTGTAGTGTTTGCTCTTTAATTTCATCCCAATCTGATATCAGAGTGGCAGACAGAAAGTCGCTGTGTTTTGGAGGTATGAGTAAGGAGGCATGCAGTATATATGTTTGACAGCAACTACTTGAAATATGCATGTAGACATTAGTGCCTTTACTTTCTTCTAAATTTAACACCAGAGCGATATACAGAAGGTAACTATTTCTTTGGGGGGGGGGTAGAGGAGAAGGAGACAGAAACTGTTCCCTGATATGATTTGTGTGTTTTGACAAGCATTTGCCTTCTCACTTTATTTTTAACTGCTCTTTTGTCAGACATAGCTTATTTCTTCAATCAAATTAAAAATAAAACTGAATTTCTTTCTTTACTCGTGTTTTTTGTTCAGGACATTATTAGATCAAAACATTGGAAAGATGCTTTAAAAAACACTAGAGATCACATATAACCCCATGGCTTCTGGGGGCCTAGCACCCTGCAAACCATTAATTTCACTCAACTGTTTATGCCACATTCGTTATAGTGCTCTATTGGCTAGTTAGGGTAAGTCGAAATGATGCAGGAAAAAGGAAGGTTGCACACTAAGACTGAACTCACTTTGGCTATGCTTTTAATTCAAACAATCATTGGTTGAAAAATGTTATTAAAAAAACTCTAAATAGCCCTCTCAGAGCACCTAGAAAACTCATTACGGCCATGTGTCCACATCTTAATTCAATTATTTCCTCTCCCATAATTACAGTGCAGTCTTTGTGAGTTTTAGTGTGTTGAAAGAGTTCAGGAAAAAAATCGATAGTAAGTCAAAATTTGGAGTGGGGAAAGTAGTTAGAGTCAGAAGAATGTGTTCAGGCGATGGAGTAGTTGGCATTTGGTGAGGCACCATGGAGCCCTTCACCTAGGGCTCTATTTCACCTGTGGCAGGACATAGGTGCATTTTATTTTTGTCTCTACATGTCCCACCAGCAGAGAGTTACTGTGCCCATTCTGTGCCCTAGCAAGAAAAACATAAAAGCAACACTGCTTCCTGGACCCCATTATAGACAGTGAATACTTAAGCTTTCCCGACTTTTATCCTCCTTTTTTTCCTATAATTCTTAATTTTCAGACATTTTTTCTCTCTTCTCCTGAGAAACTCTTCCTTCATCTTCTTCCTGCCCTTCCAACTTTTCCATAACATTTTATAACCCTTTTATGTATTTAGTGATTTGTGATTCAGCCAAATGAGCATATGATCAAATTACATATGGCAATTGGTCAAATGCTCATTTTACTGAATAAGAACTGTGTGAACAGAATTGATTGAAAGCTCACTTGACTGAAAATTCATTTGACAGAATCAAAATTTATAGAAAACATTCTATACAAAAGTACCCTCATACATAACTGTGGTGAAAAAAAATATCACACAGAGAGGATTAATGCTGGTACAAAAATACAGCCATCTGTACAGCTAGATGGTGGCAATTGCCAATTCACACATATTCTTCTAAATTCACTTCCTCAATAATCCAATGATTAGAAAAAACACCATCACATACTGTCTACTGATTTACAGTTTTTAATCCATTATGATTCAGTTAAACAAATTTCTGGTTAACAGAGTTTGATCATATGTGATTCTGTCATATAAGCATTCAGTCTAATGACATAGACTTCTGTTTTTCATGTGGACATCTTCGGTCAGGGGTCCAGTGGGTGTCACTCTTCACATGTAACACATTAGGGATATATGGGGGGGTAAGACATCACACCATTTTCATCTGTAATATTACATTACCACAGTGTCTGACCTTAACAACTAGATCTTCCTGTATAATTTCACTAAATACAAGGCGGGACATCGATAACTGCATGCCAGATGTGAGACACATGTACACTACCAAGGTGGTGTGCAGCCACATCACCTGGTTCCTGATAGAATGGTAGCCTTTCTTGCTGATATATTGAAGTCTAAGGACATGGGTGGTGCCTTTATTGAGACTTGTCTACTCTACAACACTCAATATTTCAGGGAAGTGGCAACATCATAGAAACCACACATAGTGATGTCTGTTTCCCCTAGTTTGTTGAGGGAACAGATACAGTTATACGTAAGTGGAAGTTGTTCATCAAAAATGTAGTATTTTGCAGGCTGTTACCTATGATATGCCCAGTGTAGCTTTTGTTTGTCTCTAGAAGGTCCTGCTATCTAGTGCTGCACATACATTACTATCTACCAGTACAGGAAATTTAAGCGCTCATCCTAATCCTGTTTGCAGGTAATACATATCAACTAATATCTGTTAGTATCTCTACCCACTTAAAATTGGTCCTTTTGGTTTGGAGCATTTAATTACTGACTAGTGATACGTTGCCAGTAGTATTTTTATTCACACCTCCTCCTGACACATTGCAGTACTAGTTGGAGGTAGAAGTACTTATGAACAATGATTCCTCTAACATGATGTTTGCCTCTGTTCCAAGCACCATTGCTTTTTGCAAGCCCACAAATTCCCACATACTTTTTGCTCTTTAGTGATGCCCAGCTTGCTGTGAATTTAGTGCAGCATATGATTATAAATTGCAACCTGCTTTCAAAGTGTTTTATTTGCATCTCATTATGCACACAATGTACTGCATACTGTTATTTACATGTCATTATACTGTCATTTGCATCCACCTGTTCCTGCACTGTTTTCCTAGCTCCTCAGTAGTGCTAAATGGTAAGATGGCTCCCCACATGCCTGCTCATGACCATGTTCTGTGCAGTAGCTCATTGTAGATACCAGACTCTGTGTATAATGTACATCTATATATAACATGCATAATTAATAGGGTTGTCACTTGTCCTCCTTTGTGTGGTACAATCGTATTTAACAGCTTTCCCTTCCACTCCCTTCATCAACTACACATAGGATAGTACATGTCCCTGTTTTATGATGATAAAAATGTTACATACACTTCATGGAGGCTGAAACCTACTTTTTAAACAGCTACTTTATTTTCATATACTAAATTAAGTCCTGTGAATGTGCAGACTGAATGACTTGAACTTTCCTGGGTGGTGCTGCTGTGAGTAATGCCCATCCAATTGTTACAGGTTCCAACTACCATTCAAGGCTTTTGACATTTTAGCACATTTTTTTCTTCCTTATAAGCGAAGTTAATTGCGTTTGTTATTTCAGTTTAGAATGTATTGGGAGTAAGAACCCATGAATCAGAAGACAAGCAGAAGGTCAGTGAGTGGCAGAAACTATGAGTCGGACACAAGCAAAAGGTCAATGAATGGATCAAACTGCCTTGTGCTGAAACTTTTACACAGTAGCACACTGATGTCGGGCTAATGGTGGAGAAAACAGTCACAGTAATACACTAAAACAAAGCCCAAAGCCATCTTTCAAATGAAGGCACCTGGCTGCTTTAGTAACTAAAGGGCTATGTAAATGTCCTTTAGTTATATTTTATTCACTGTGAAAACACTTTCAATACACAATAGAATTTCAAGGTTCACCCAAAATAAAACAGAAATTGAAGTAGTTCCATACATAAAACTTCTAGGAGTAACAATAGATGAAAATCTTACTATTGATCTTCACATTCATAATATAAAAAAAACACCAGAAACCTAGGATGCTTTATAGGCACAAACACATTGACTGCATCCTTTGAAGTGACCCTTGCCAAAACCTGTTTGATACCTTTACTTATATAATGGTGCCCTTATTCTCACCAACCTACAGGCTACACTGAAAACTAAACTATGATCATACTACAATAAAACTGCAAAATTTGCAAATGGATCTCCAAATTTCACCCATCATTGTATAGCTCTGAACTCCCTTAAATGGCTTGCATTACCGTATCATCTTAGCTACCTTCGACTTTTTACTGCCCACAACATTATCTATAAGCCTGGTGCCTGTCCTGCCCTTAACTTGATATTTCACATTTACAGTCCAGGAAGGCCTTTCTGCTTTAAGAAAAAACAACTCATCTCTGTGCAAACCAAAAAAAAAAAAAAAAAAAATCACCCAGCAAAGCCTATACTCCTTCTCTGTTGCTAAACTCTGGAACATCTTGCCCCTATCAATTAGAGTAAATCTCAGCCTCATAATATTCAAAGAAAACCTAAAGGATTTCTTCATTAAATATTGGATCTGTTTCTGTCCTAATTCTGGCTGGCCTCTTTTTGAGTTCTCTCCTTTCTCCACTGCCTTATTTACCTTTTCCCACCCTTTCAGTATTCCTATCACTAACCCCTTTTTCTGCCCCAGGTCCCTTTTTTCCCCTACTATCCCTATCTCCTACTATCTCTTTGTACCACCTCAGCCTAGTAGCACTGCAACATCTACTACACCTTTCATATGCTAATCGCACATCCCTCTTACCTCTCTTCTCTTTCATTTATTTTAAATACATAACTTACCCCTTGCTATATAATTTCATTTTTATTTTATGATAATTGATTTTTGACACTTTTACTGTTCATTGAAAAATGTAAATAATAAATATATGGTTCATGCGTATTCAATGCTTATCTGTTTTTCAACATATCGTGTTACTAAATATTATGTTACATCTAATGTTATTTATCGGAGCTTTTCTTCCCAGGCCTCTGCAGTAAATGGGTACCTCTCACCAAGTCAGACTTTCCCGATCATCAAATGCCAATACATAAATACTTGCTAATCCATTAATTGGTCCGGTTCAATTGCTGTCATGTCATGTGTAATCAAGTTAAAAAGAAAGTATTTCAAATGTGTAGAAAATCCAGTTCTATTAGAAAATGCATCAAATGGTAAAGCACAGTTAAAAACAAATAACTTTTAAGGAAAAAATACTAATCTGCGCTAGTTTTTCTTATGAAGCATGTAAATTAGCAAGTTTTGGAAACAACTTTTCTGTTAGAAAAAATCACTTTTTTCTATTTATTAATCCTATTATACACTTCATAAGAAAAAAATAACTATGAGACATAATACTATTT
>NC_056726.1:738430149-738515149 GCF_019279795.1 Protopterus annectens
CCAGATATTTTATGACGTTGTGTCTCTCTGTACATAAGACACTGCAATCAATGGGTGCAGCAATTTCAATCATCAATGCCACTTTTGTCTTCTTTTCATTGACTACTATATCTGGTTTTCCTGCTTCTGTTTTCTAAACTGTTGGTAATGGGTGATCCCATGTGATTTTAACTCCATCGTTCTCTTTAACGCTTTGTGTCACATGTTCCCAGTGCTTCTCAGCAACATCAGTATCGCAATGCTTGCACAACGGTCACTGCTGCAGTCTTGCCACATTATTATGCCTTTCAGTATACAGGCCCTCTGCCATCAGTGTATCACACCCAGCAACAATATGTGTGACTCCAGTTTTGTTTTACAGAACCTGCATTTGTCTGTTTCACTATGTAGACAAGCAGATAAAGAGCTATAGATAGAGGAAAAGGTAGAGGTAGAGATATATAGATATATATAAAATAGATGGCAGTTTGAAACCTTCACAGGAATGTGCTAACTTTCTGGTACTGTCTCTTCGTAGGATTGTTATGGTATGCATTGCAGATGGCACATCATTATATTAACTTATTCTTTTACAACTGACATTCATGTTCACTGCATGATATCACTTGGGCTATCTTTGCACTTTAATGTTATCAGATATGAATCATGTATCCTTTAAGTGTCTGTCTTCTCATTTTATCAGAAACTGCTCAGTCAGCTTGAGCAGTAAACCTTATACACTTCTTTTTTCTTCCTTGAAGGAAAAATAATCTAAATTTCTTTCCTTACTTATGATTTTTGTGTAGGTCATCAGAGGAGACATAGTTCTTATGTCTCCAGCTTCCAGATGTGAAACACTGCCTTTCACAATATGTAAGAAATGGGCAAATGGTGGAACACTTACAAATAACTTCACAAAGGAAGCTTGCAGCATGGCACTGTTTCTTCATACTTAAAGAGTTATCTTGATAAACTAACATTATTCAGTGTCATTCAGTATCATTTATCGTGATTGTTCAGCAGCATTTACCATGGATGTTTGTTAAAAAATCTTAGTTATTCTGTGCCAAATTATTTCATTGTGAAACAGTTCCCCGGATTCTCAAAAGCCTGTACGGAGTGCAAGATGAGTACAGTAACTCACGCACGCAATATGTCTGCTGTGCGATCCAGGAACAGCCGGCAGGGGGCGTGCACGAGAGCTCCAGCACTAATCTTGCACGGACTAAGCCCTGGTATACAAATCACCTCATTTGCTGGTGAAATCCATGCAAATGAGGTGATATTTTAATCCAGGAAGCTTGCAATAGTCCGTGCAAGACAAGTGCAATCTGCAGAAATGTACTCAGTTACTAACCGAGTACATGTCTGCATATTGCAAAACGGAGCTATGAGTCTATGACAGCTCCAAATAAAGGCTGCATATTATTGAGGAAGCATACCAATGTCCAAGTAGAAGGCCATTGACATTGCAAACTGTTTAAAAAAATCAATAAAACAACTTCAATTTTTTTTCGCTGATCTCGGCTGTTTAAACATAGGGCAATGGCGCGCAAACAGGATTGGGGGGAAAATAATAAAGTAAACTGAAAATGACCATTCTAACAAAAATCAGTATGCTGCCATGCAAGTCAATGGCAGGCAAAAGGCAACTTGGCCAGTGAGTAGTGGTTGCTAAGGGGATAGGCTCAGTGTGGGACATGTAACTATGCATTAGTAGGCAATCCTATGCAAATAAGGGAAAGGTTAGTGAATCCCAGATTTCCCCAGGGTGTGAGGCAGGTCCCAAGACTGTAAGAGTATAAATAGCTGGGTGCAAGACTAGGATATAGGTGACATCATGGGAGGGTGTGTCAGGCATACTGAAAGCGGATTGGAGACATATGGCTCGAGAATGCTCCTAGGTTAGCACAGCTAAGCCAGGGGTGTGTCTAATCCTGCCTAGCACTCATTACAAAGTGTAAGTGGGTGTGCCGCCATGCACCAGGCTTTACAGGAAGAAAAATGAAGTTAAACCAGGAAAAAGCAGCTCCTTGCACATTTGAGCACTCCGTTCGCACGGCGTGCACATGGGCCTAAACAGGTAGGCAATGGAAAGGGAAAACAGCAGTAGGAATGTAATCAAGGAGACCTATTTGAGCTGCCAGGTGAAATGTATCAGAATCAGCTAATCACACAGAAAGCAGACCGGCCCAGCCCAGCCCAGAACACCACTATAAACCAAGCAAACATCTACCCCCCTGGTGTTTTCCACACTCTACACCACCGGTGTATACAAGCGGTGAAATTTTAAAACTAAACCTACAAAATGAGAAGGGCTGCAGCAGGCAGCATAGAACAAAATGTGCAAGAGGCTGAGGGTGATGAGGATGACAATGCTGCTGAACAACCCACAGTGAGGAGACAGAGAAGAGTGTACAGACCCAGGGTAACCTATCAGGGGCTACATGAGCTGGAGATAGTGGAGCGCTATAGGGTGGACAGAGACCTCCTACAGCAAATCGTTGAGCTGTGCAGGCCAAACCTGACACACCACACTAGCCGAGGGGAGCCCATTCCAGTGCATACCAAGGTATGTGTAGGCCTAGGTATACTAACCACAGGTACCTCCCAAACTACAACTGGGGATAACATGGGCATCTCACAGGCATCAACATCCAGAGTATTCCACCAATTCCTGGATGCCATGTCAGCACATGCCAGTGAGCACGTATATTTCCTCAACACACGTGAGGTGTTGACCCACAATATGCGTCTCTTTCACCAAATGGCTAACTACCCTGAGGTAGTGGGTGCTATAGACTGCACGCATGTACAGACCAAATCACCACCTGGTGAGCAGGGTAGGGCCTACATCAACTGCAGGGGCATTCCCTCCATCAACTTTCAGGTTGTATGTGATGCCCAGGGCATTATACTGAATGTGTGTGCTGACTGCCCTGGAATCTATGATGATTCACACATATGGCGACTGATGCAGCTGTACCACAGATTTGTCAATGTGGACATTCCCTATGGTCACCTAGTGGGGGATGCTGGGTACCCACTGGAGCTGTGGCTGATGACACCCATCAGAAATGCACACACACCTGAACAACAACGCCATAATGATGCACACGCACAGGCCAGACATATAATAGAGCATGTGTTTGGGATGCTCAGGTCATGGTTCCAGTGTCTGGACACATCTGGTGGGAGCCCTGCAGTATTCACCAGCTGCATGTACCCAAATAGTAATGGTATGTGCTATGCTACACAATATGATCCTGTAGAAACAAATGCAGCAGGAACACCATGGGGCAGGGCCACACAGCCCCCCACCAATGCCAAGACCTGTGCAGGTACAGAGTGATTCAAAGGAGGAACAACCTAAGCCTGCCCCAGTAGCAGAAGGGGGCATGCCAAGTATGCCCTGGCCTTGGCAAAGAGGCAACACATAGCATATGCACTGACACAGTAGGGTCCTAGGGAATGACACCTCTCTCTGACTCACACAGACAGTAAAAGGGATGCCAAACATGACACTAACTGTGCCTAACCATGTATAGGGAGTGTACTATGTGCATCCGACATAGGCAGCCCTCCAGCACCATTCACAAGTCCAGCACACCTTCAAGGTAAGTCAATCAACCTACCAATTGTCAAATTGAGTAGAATGTGTCTTTACCTGTAGCTATGGTATGGATGTGAACATGCAAGGGAATTGGAAGGCCGAATGTCAAGGCAGCATGAGATCTGTAACACATACTGGAGTCACCATAGTAGCCAGTACTACACAGGGTGACAGAACCCACTGCAGGAAATGGCCTGAGTGACAGGGGTGTCCATAAGAGCCACACATACCAGTCAGGAAGGATCACATACCCAGCAACAGTCCCGGCCAGCAGGACAGGTGAAGAAAAACACAAACAAATGCTGTACTATGGCCTCCGAATGTGCCCTATGGTTAACCCATCCCCATGCCTACACAGACAGACCGCAGCAGGCCAGGCAGTTGGATGTAAGTTGTGAAGGCTAAGAAGTCAGACACCAATATATAGGTAAACAAAGCTAGGATCTGTACTACACCGGTAAGCCATAGCCAGTAGGATAGGTAAGACTACAGACTGAAATGGAGTACCCGACTTACCAGTACAGTCCTAGCAAATGTGTACAAGTGTCAGGTGTGACCCCCCCCCCCATCCAACGTACACATAGAGTAACATTCAGGTGTGCACCCCCCAGTCATGTGTAGATCAGTAGAAACAGTCAGGTGTCCCCCTACCCACTATGCAGACATGTAGCAACAGTCATCGGCAAATGACCGATGGATACCCTGCAGACACAGCATGCTACCCGTTGGTGTACTACAAAAGGTCAGCACCGCAGTGCAAACAACCTGGATGTGGTCCAGACATGCAACACAGATGGCCACACTGCGCATGCTCATACACTTAGAGGAATGAAGGCAATGTCAGTCAACAACATACTGAGAGGTCATACTGGGCATGCTCACACACTTAAACACATGAAGGCCATGTCTGCAAACACCAGTGGTCCAGACATATCTGGAAGTTGCAGTTCTCAGTGTGAACACATATCAGTATGCACTGCTCCTGCCTTGCACACACAGTGGATAGGAATGCAGGCAAATATGTAAGGACAACACACTATAGTACACCACAGGCACATGGGCATAAATGTAAGGAAGAGGGTGACTGTGACAAGGAGCCATGTGGGCCTGTCTCAACTGGCACACAGCCTAAGGGTCCCAAACACATGAGGTGTGGATGTAACCCACTGCGTATACTAGCCAGCAGTACCTGTCAGCATGACAGACTATGTGGTGTATGTGCCAGCTGTGCAACAAGACTGTACAAAGAAGCTGCCATCTAGTAGTTGTATACACGCACCTGTGACATATGACCCTGTGTGTGCCCGCATGTGGCATGTCAACCCCCACTTGAATGGGGTATGGCCCATGCACACACTGCCCTCCCCATAGCAGTAGAAGGCAAGCCTGCTGAGGTCATCCAATGTGAATTACACCTTTGGGAGAGCTATAGCTCAGTAAAGTGCATGGCGCTCCCCATACCTGTGTACTGCTGTAGTGAGAGAGTAGTTAGATAGTAGTACTAACCCCAGACCTGTCAACTGTGTGAGTGTGTGTTTGTGTGTGTGCCTGTCTGCCTCTGACTGTGTAGAGTGAAATGCCTTTTAGGCTACTCACACTCCGTACAATGCATATATTAAACTGTGGCAAGACTGTTGATGTCACACATCGAGAAGTACACCTCTGGGAACATGGCAGCTCAGTAATCACTGTGGTGCATCCTGTAACTGTGTATTGCTATAGTGTGATAAACTAGTTAGGTAGGTGTTCAACCCCCAGCTGTGGCAATTGTGTGTGTGTCTGACTGGGTAGAAATCAATGCTTTTTAGGCTACCCACACCCCATACAATACAAATGCACTACTTTGCCAAGGCTGCTGATGTCACTCATCTATAAGTACACCTCTGTGAACATAATAGCCCAGTAATCGCCGAGGTATGTCCTGTGACTACGTATTGCGGTAGTGTGATAAACTAGTTAGATAGGTGTTTGAACCCCAGCTGTGGCAAATGTGTGTGTGTGTGTGTGTGTGTGTGTGTGTGTGTCTGACTGGGTAGAGAGCAATACTTTTTAGGCTACCCACACCCCATACCATACAAATACACTACTTTGCCAAGGCTGCTGATGTCACTCATCTAGAAGTACACCTCTGGGAACATGATAGCCCAGTAATTGCCGTGGTGCATCCTGTAACTGCGTATTGCTGTAGTATGATAAACTAGTTAGGTAGGTGTTCAAACCCCAGCAGTGGCAATTGTGTGTCTGACTGGGTAGAGATCAATGCTTTTTAGGCCACCCACACTCCATACAATACAAATACACTACTTTGCCAAGGCTGCCGATATCACTCATCTAGAAGTACACCTCTGGGAACATGATAGCTCAGTAATTGCTGTGACGTGTCAGGTAACTGTGTATTGCTGTAGTGTGATAAAGTAGTGAGGTAGGTGTTCTACCCCAGACTTGACAACTGTGTGTGTATGATGGTGTGTGCATCTGACTGAGTTGAGAGCAATGTTTTTAGGACATTCACACCCCGTACAATACACATACTTGACTTTGGCAAGGCTGCTGATGTTACTCACCTAGAAATACACCTCTGGGGAAATCATAGCCCAGTAATCTCCATAGTATGCCTTGTAACTGCGTCCTACTTTAGTGTGATAAAGTAGTAAGGTAGAAGTTCTAACTCCAGACCTGACAACTGTGTGTGTGTGTTGGTGTGCGAATCTGTGTGTGTGTGTGTGTGTGTGTGTGTGTGTGTGTGTGTGTGTGTGTGTGTGTGTGTGTGTGTGTGTGTGTCTCTGACTGAATAAAATACAATGCTTTTAAGGCCACTCACCCTCCGTATAATACACATACTCAACTTTGGCAAGGCTGCTGATGTCACACACCTAGAAATACACCTGTGAGAAAGTCATAGCCCAGAAAACTCTGTAGGGCGTCCTGTAACTGCATACTGCTATAGTGTGGTGTAGAACTGTGGTAGGGTTCCATCTCCACCCATGGCAGTTCTGGATGTTTTACGTGTTTTGCAATGTCTGTGTATGGAGCAATGCATCATAGGCTACTCACTCGCAGTACATTTCAAATGCCCTACATTGCCAGTCCTGCTGATGTCATTCATTGTGAAGTAACACTTTGGGGAGAACGTTCTTTAGTAATGCCTGTGGTGTGGCCTATAACAGCTCTATGCTGTAGTATGATATAGACCTCGATCAGGGGTTCTATATCCACACATGTCAGTTGTGGATGTTATGTGTGTGTCTCACTGTCTGTGTAGGGAGCAATGCATTTTAGGCTAGTCACTTGCAGTAGAGTTGAAATGCCCTACTTTGGTAATCCTGCTGATGTCATTCACTGTGAAATACACTAGTAGGGAAATAGTACTCCAATAATGTCTGTGGCACGTGCTATAACTGCAAAGTGCTGTAGTGCAATAAAATAGAGAGGGGTTCAACTCCCAGACATGACAGGTGTGTGTGTGTTTGTAATCCATATCCTGTGTAGAGGTGAGTGTGTGCCAACTGTGGGCATTGTGGAGGGGGTTTTGCTAATTTATTTTATGGTGGCCCTACTATATATCACAATGTTAACCATACAGGGATACCAGATGTAAATTACCTGGGAGGCTGGGGTGCAAAGTCATACCCATACATGTGACATCACGGCCAGACAATCCAAGTTAGCAACCCCACTATTACCCAGAGCACACACTCAACCCATGTGTCATATGAACACACACATGCCTAAGCACCAGCCAATATGTGGGTAGTACACTGCATATTGGCCACTGATAGTAGCTATGCAGTGATAGCAGTGGGCTACAGAGGGCATGTCACCCTGCCCATCTGTCCAATATGCACGTACATGCAGACAGTGCACCTCTACCATGTTCCCCAATGGACACGTGCACCACCTGTGGTGCCAGCACATGTGACTCACAACAGGCATACCATGCCTGACAACATGTCCTGTATGGACAGATGACACTGACATCAGGGAATGCTGTTGGCATGCCATCAATATAGGTGAAGGGTAAACCTGCTGCCCAGTACCAGTTCCTGCCACAGGTGGGCAAGACTGGCACATCCAATGATAATCTGTGTTCACAACATGGGCCAGACACCCCAGGTACAGTTCCACATGTCACTGTACATGCATGTGGGATGTGTGCACATCCCAGACACCATCCTTGTCATGGACTAAGGAACACATACATGGCATGTGGTGTACAGCATTGGCCACACACAATAGTCACCCAGGTGACTGGATGGGGGATACAATACCCACCTGTGTGGGCAAATGCAGTAACTGCAGGCCTGAGCCACAATGCAGACCATTGTCATGTGGCCTTATGCCAAGGTATACCTGTCTACCCTTGTACAGCCTGCTGGCACAGTTGACCACCACACACCCATGTAGACATGTACCCATGCATGTCAGAACTGGCACCCTGTGTGTTCTTGTGTGTGTGTTGTATGGTGCATATGTCCACATCCACACTCACTACAACCCCCCAGGGCATACTGAAGTATGCTGTCTGATGTGTGACATCTCATCGTACCCTTTGCCCATATGGCCTCCGTATGACCCATGTGGTGCATGTGATACCTGCATATTGATGTGTTGTGGCAATTCCACTAGTGACGAGTTGCACTCCTGGCCCTGCCAAGTGTGTCAGTGTATGTGTGTCCCTGTGTGAGTGTGCCTGTGTTGACACTGGCACCTGTACATGCAGACAGGCACGTGTATGACACCTACCGTATATCTACTGTATCCCTGTTGCAGATGTCACTCATCCTCACATATATGTTCTGAGTGCTCCACATCAAATAACCCATGTGGTGTGTCCAATAACTGCATCGAACTGTGATAGCACTACACCCTGTGCTGGTAGGTGTGTGTCACGAACATGCTTCAGTTTCACACTCCCACCCCTCCCTGACATGTATTTGCCTCTGTCTACCTCCCCCCACTCCCTCTCTGGTGGATATGGGAACCCACACCTGCCTTGCTTAGGTAGCAGCATGTGTATTTTATGTGATTCTCATGATCAGCTGATGGTCTCTGCATGAATTGCAGCCCTCACCTAGCTGATTGCATGTGGAACAGCTGTGGAAACAATCCCATAGCCATTTTCATGGAAATACATGCTGCCCCATTTGCTGTACCTCTCTTTGCAAAAAACATGCAAGGTTGCCTGATTTAGTAATTAGAATTTGATGTCTATGAAATAATATATCCTATATATGTCACTATATAAAAGAGTGAAATGTGAATTTTGCATATAATAACATATATATATTTTTTTGTATGTAAGGTTGCCATATGTGATAAATTAGAATTTGATGTTCTTGAAATTACATTCTGTGTATATGTTTTCATATGAAAAATAATGAAGTGTGATTTGCATTATATATGATGGGTATATGACCCTTTTAAGAAACATTTAGAATGTATTTAAAATTATAAATTTCTGTTTAATTGGCTAACTAATTAATTAATTGGAAAATTGATAGACTAATTGATGTAATTATGATTGTGGCTTATGTATTTAAGGATGAGAGTGGTGTTTAGAAGTGTTCCATTAGAAGGCAAGAAGCCGAGGTACCAGAACATTTTGTATGAATAAAATACTTGTCCTTGGAGTGGTGTTCCTGTTCCTGTTTTTGATGGTGGCATTTTATGTTTATTGAGAAAACATACACCATGGAAACAGGCCAACAAACAGGTGGGAGATATGCCTGACCTGACTACAGGCTGTAACTGCTGCTATACTGCATTTGGAGTAATGTTGGTTTAATAGTGTTTGGATATGCCTGTCGTACATGTAGTAATACCTGCCATGTCAGTTCCATGTATATGAGGAATCTCCATCTGCTGGGACATCTGTAGACTGGACAGTGTTGTGCCTATGGTTTCATGTGTTGTCCACAGTGCATCCCTCTGTGGAATGCAGACTGTAGTGTGAGGATTGCAGTCTGTAGATGGTGAAGGCAGTGACAGTTACTGACTTCATAACCCTCATAGGACATATGCTGCAAAAACACCATTACAATGGAAAATATACAAGGTTATCACAGCAACATGTCTATACTGGCCCTGTGTATGTGCCGCCAGCCACACCACTGTCAACGTTTGTACTTATGGTGTACATGAAGTGGTGTATATGTGCTGTACTCCATAAATAGTATCATCATATCTGATAACAAGCCAGTGATATATCAGAGTGCTACACATGTCATGTACAGTAGGGGTTATATTTCATGACATAAGTTGGAAATTCTGCGGATTTTTGTACATTACTGAGGTCTGTGTAGTGATGGTGAATGTTGGCAGTGTGTGTATTGTTAATATGTACTTTAGCCTATGTACAGACTGTGGTAGATGTCATTGCCCTAGCTCTCCGTCTATCAGATGTTACATGCTGCCCCACTGTATGGTACCGTTTTGCCGTACACATTTGTAGGGCCACAACACACATGTCCCATACCACAGACAGCCATCAGACCAAACTGTGCAGCAGCCCAGTATATGTTGGGACATTCTGTGACTGGCACATATGAGGATGGTTTAGAACAGATAGTCCATATGCTGTAATATTATGCTAGCCTACCATATGTGACTGTGTTCACATTGGTTGTGGTAATGCACTGTCACACAGGTGTATCTTACCCTGTGCTGTGACATGGCTGTTTGGCCTGCTATATATGCAAGTAAATGTGCATTCCCCCATACAAGATGTAGGCCAGTGTTGAGCCCGTCTGGCTGTAGCCTGCACAGTGCATTGTTACATGCCTAGCAGCATAGTGTACTTAACCAGGGAATGTCATGTGCAAATACTTGTCAGATGTACTGCTGCTGGGCCTCCCTTAAACGTCAGGTATATCAGACAGAGCAGAGGGATGCTGCACAGATATATGTCAATATATTGTGGGTAGTATGTGCCAATAGCACCCCTGTACGAGCAGTTATTATGTGTCAGGCCAGACAGGAGTGTGTGACTCCAACACCTATCATGCCAAATGTATACCAGTCGTTATGTGTTATACCCATCTACATAGCTGTCTACATCCATATTGTCAGGTCTGGTACACATGTGGTGCACTAAGGGAATATGTGCATACCTCTGGACTGCACAGGGTGTGTCCGCAGTTCCATATAAAGTGGCCAGTATCTCTGCTGCACTCAACAGGAGAATTACATGCTAGCAGCGGTACTTTACAATGATGTCCGCAGGATGTCTGTCAATAGCCAATGGCACACATGTTAAAAGCAGATTTCAGCATCCACACACACCATGTCTGTGAAGACAATCCCAATGACAGTAGCAACAGGCTATAATATACCTGCTATACATACCTGACATCCCCTTGCACTACGACATTGTGACTGTAGGGGCTGGGGTACGGCTACACTCCATGTCCAGGATATATGGTGGAAATATATGTACACATACCAATCCAGATAGCCATATATATATATATATATATATATATATATATATATATATATATATATATATATATATATATATATATATATATATATATATATATATAAAATGACACGTGTACTACATTGAATTACCACTGTCATGGCAAGCACCCACTATAAATCCCTACAGCATGTGGTCGTGGTCCCTTCACATTTCCTGTGTGACAGACATCCGTCCTGTGTGTGGGCATCAGTGATACAGGCAGCAGGTAGCAATACCTCTCACAGGAGAACATGCAAACTCAGAGTGGACATATTTGTAGGAGATTCAGGAACTACAGACAGATTGTGGGTAGAGTTGTGTAATGCTTTGCATAGTACTGGTGTTACAGAGTGTGTGTGTGTGTGTGTGTGTCTGTGTGTGTGTGTGTGTGTGTGTGCGTGTGTGCGTGTGTGCGTGTGTGTGTGTGTATAATAGTGTACCTTGAAATGCAGTCTGTCTGCATAGGTCACTTCTGTGGGCCTACCTCTTGCTGGGCAGAGGTATGCATAGCATGTGATGTCCATCCACCACACAAGCCCTGTGTCAGATATGACACTGGCAGTGTGTGTGTTGCATACCACCGGTACAAGGCTACATCCATGTCTATATCTAACCTCAATTCCCTGACTAAGGGTATGTTGCAAACTATCCTGTAACACCAGCACCTTGCTTAGTGTATGGCAACAGTGTTCCACATACATGCATGTGTTCTAGCCTCTGTCCCCCATCTACATACCAAGCTCTGCACATTTGTCATGCTGTCGGGGGTTGTTCTGTAGTGGGCTGTGAGTATATCATACTTCCATTGCAGCCATTAGTACACTGTTGTTGTATCCCCTGCACATACACTGAGGCTGGGGCCATATATTTGTGGGCATCACCTACATAACACATGTGCGCCTTTATGCACTGCAGAGGCCAGTGTATGTAACAGTGGTATATGGTCTTGTATTATTGAGTCCAGGTGGGGAGCACCATAAATGACCTAGGCTGTTACAAATGTGGGGGTATCAGGGGTGAGCTGCCACAAGGTATGTGGATGTACAGTACCGTATACTCCACCTATATTGCAACTACTCACATGACTTGGGGTACTGCAAGCCTACTTCCCACTGCAATACAGACTGTTCTGTGCGTTATGCCTTGATATGTTCTGGGTACAACCTATTGGATCACAAAACATCTTTACCTCCTACGGAGATTTACAGAGTGTAGTTAGAGGCTGCTGAACGACACACCTGCAGTACATACTGTTGATTGTGTGGTACCCTGTGGCCCAGTCTGTCCGCACTATTGTTCATTCTGAATAACATGGCTTGGACTGAAACAACTGTGAACCTTTCCAGACTACTGTATAAGTGTAACTGTTTCACAATTGCAGTACTCCATTTATATGGTTGTCAGTATTGGAACAGCTATATGATATGGCATATAGGACTGTTATGGTACAAAGGAGTCCCATTTTTGCAAACCTGTGTGTGGTGTCTGTACTATGACCTTTCTATGGGTATATGTTGCAGGCAATGATTGACATTTGTATGTTTAGCCCATACAGTGTCCAATTGTTCAGGTGTTAACTGCAGGCATACTGGCTGTTCCATATTGTGTGCACCTCCTACATATGTATCTGACTGTACATATATCTGCGTGTGTATGTGTAGTCACATATATATATATATATATATATATATATATATATATATATATATATATGTGTGTGTGTGTGTATATCTGTATCAGCATATATGTGTATGTGCATCTGTATCCTGGGGATGTTGATGGCTTCCACATATTACATGTCCTTTGGGAGGCGGACTGTACTTGGTAGTGTATTGCAGGGCACAGGTGTTTGGCTGTGGGGGGATGCCTATTCATACAAGACGTATAATGTGTGGTGCCTCTCAACCCCATTAATGGTGCTTGTGGACATTGGTGTATTTGTCAATCTGCAATTGCTATCTACAGATGTATGGCCATATATACCTATATAGATATATTTACCTGCTAACAGATATATAGGTATATGTGCATAGATAGCAATATATATATGTATATAGAGGTAGTAAAACAATATATATATATATATATATATATATATATATATATATATATATATATATATATATATATATATATATTTGAATACATGAGTATCTATACATATATGGGTATGTTGTATCTGTTAAGGTTGCACTATAGTTACACACGCAGACATCTAGATGTTGGTAAACATTCTCTGCACTGTTGCATGACAGGACTGGTTGATATGTTTCGGAAACATTTAACATCTGTGTACCTGTCATGGCTTAGTGGTACATCAGTTTGTCTAGGGTGTGAAGGGTCCTTGGTTTGATTCATGCCAGAGTTGGTTAAGTTGCTGGTCTAGAACACGTCCCGTTGGATAGAGAGTGATTAAGGCACCGTAAAGCAGTTGTAAGCAGGTTTGTGTGTTCTGCCCAGGAACAAAATAAACAGGTCCTGCAAGGCTCTTAACCAGGACCCTGCACATCATACACAAAGTGATTTACCAGTAAGCCATGGCAGATATGCATAATCATGATGTGTCCACATACATATCATCCAGCCCAGGTATACAACACTACAGGGAATGTATTCCACCATGTAGATGTATTTGTGTGTGTGTGTATATATATATATATATATATATATCTATATATATATATATATATATATATATATATATATATATATATATATATATATATATATATATATCTATATATATATATATATATATATATATATATATATATATATATATATATATATATATTCATCATTGAATGGATAAAACATATCTGTATATGTAGATATAGGTATAGACATATCTATATATATATATATATCTATATATATATATATATATATATATATACACACACACACAAGCCAATACATACAGATATAAACAGATACGCATACAGCCAACGTTATATATGTATATATCCACATGTGCACATATAGACAGCACTAGGAATGCATATACGTTAGCATATATATGGCTCACCTTTCAAAGGGAGAAGTCCATGTGTCCGAAGGCTGGTAGGCCTAAAGTATGTTCCCAACATTGCACAATCCTGCAATACATGCATAAAATGTGCAATGTGTGAATGTCAGTATGCATTCGCTCATTGCAGATTAGGCAATTTGGTTGCAGATGTCACTATAGTGGGGATGGGGAATAATTGCCTATCCCCACTGTAGTGCACACTAGGGGTTCATATATCACAGTAGGGTGGTTGTGGGGGGGCTGACCACCCAGAGGGGGAGTGCAGGGATTCATGCACCCCGCCAGCACGATATGTATCCAACTTGCAGTTCGAGTGTCAGCGAAGGTGCCTATAGAACTGCAGTTCTCTTAACTGTGGTGCAGTAAGAAATGACGGGTTAGTCCTTTCTGTTTGCAAAAAGGGCCGTTCAAAGGAATGATTGTCCCCCTGTCAAAGGTGGACACATATATATCAATATAGGCATATATGGACATACATCTGTAGATGGAACTGGGAATGTAACCACAACATATATGCTCACATGCACCACTGATGGGTATGAGAGACCCAAACAACATACATATGGAAAGGATAGGTATTCTCCCACCAGCCAAATACATCTGTCCTGCAATACAATACCAACCTCAGCAGATCTCATAAGCAGGACCCTACACGACAAGGGCAGTACACGTTAACAGTACTCCATCCCACCTGTAGGATGTAAGGCTGGCATTACTAACATAACATGCAGTACAGTCAAGTGACATGTCATGGTTGGGAGAACCCCCCGGGCAGGTGCAGTAGGTAGCTGGGATCCCTCATACAATCCAATAGCTCTACACCTGACAATGGCTTCACCAATGTTGGCAAGGGCATCCACAAATCCATCATGTCAGCTGGGAACTACCACCCAGTTGCCGAATGACCATGGTCTGCAGGGACATGGAACATACCATCAATGAACCCATGGCCAATGTCACTGGTTATCTCAACACACAGGACCCTGCCAATGTTGGACTTGTCAAAGGCAGAGAATACAACCTGAACCCGGTATACCTCCTCAACCCAATCATGATAATTGTAGATGAGGGTTAGGAGGTGCACAATGCCTATGTACATCATAGCAGGCTTTTGTACACCATCCTGCTTGTAGGAATGTGTGTAGTTGTTATGGGATCTACCTCCATTCACAGGATATGTTTCCACCAGGACTGCTTATGCCAACATACCACAGGTGCCATCCCATGGGCATACAGTCCTTTACAGGTCATAGATGTGTCAATGCCCGTCTCCACACTGTTGAGGTGTGCAGCACCACTGGGGTTGCTATAGCTCACTGGGTGTGGCTGTTGTAGACACGACTGCCATACTTGCAGTTACTGTTACATCTATCCCCCCACATAGCTGTCTGTAATACTGTACAGTGTATGTAATCAGCTTGTTGGTTGTTGTCTACACTATTCACAGTAGTTAAGTGCCTCACACCCTCCTAAGGGTAGGGTTATGCCACTGGCATTGGCACGCACATGTTACTTAGGTGAGGATCGCAGTGGAGTGAAGAGAGGGGCATACACCCTGCTGTTAGCATGTTCATTGCCATCCACATTGCAGACCGCATATATACCACTGTGTGGTTGCGCCTATGCTGTCTTGGTGGGATTACATGTGCAACAGATATGTTACCTGCATGGGGACATACCTCCATGTGTACAGTCCTGTACCTGTACTGCATCCTAACCAAAGGCACTGTGTGTTGTACCCAGCCATGGCATGTGTACCACCCACTACACTCACTGGTGTCCACTGTAGAAGGCCTGCTGACACGACTACACCCATCAGCCATGTGGCACATGGACAAACATAACACAATCTGAACAGATACTGGTGACAACAGTAGAACATTGTTAATTAAAGCTAAGATGCATCATGGCTGCACAGCTACACCTTCCAATATATTAGCATTTCACTTTACTGCTGACAAAATGCTACACATCATTCCAATGCTACACTGTTGTACAGTCACCCTGTGCATCAGAACCATGTTAGCCTGTCCCTGCATCGATGTTATGGATGTCAGAGAGTGGCACAGGTATCATCATATGCACAGGGTGTGTTGTTGGTTTGCCAGAGGACTAGGCTGAGCCATACTATTGACAACATGTGTGTGAGGGGGCTGACTATTGTTATGGGCCACTGGTGATGTCGTGTGTGCAGGTATGTGGTTGCCCTAGGTTCGTTGTTTATGTGTGTGTGTCTGCATGCACACAGCCCCTCCATGTGGCTGCCCTATACAGGGAATTGTGGGACAACTGCAGACTGTACCTGGCAGGGTTTCCAGTTCACCATCTCTGGCCATGGACACGGGACCTGTGTCTGGCAGGGGTGCTACAGGCAGTATCAGGTACAGAGCCAGACCGAGTACTGTCACCCGAGTTTGACAAACATCCACTGGATCTAGGTCCCTCCTGGGAATGGCCAGGACCACGTGCATGTGGTCTGCTCTGATGGGTTGTGGACAGCCCCCCCCACAGTGCTGGGTCTGGTACTGCCACTACAGGTGCAGCTGTGCCTGTTTGGACATCCTCGGTGACCTCCAGCTGCTGGTGTTGCTGGCATACATCCACGTGTCTGTCACAACTGTCCCTCCCTGTCCTGATGCATGGACATGATATTTTGGATGAGTTTCAATGTCTCACCCCACCGTCTATCCATATACCTTAATGTAATTACAGATGGCACCTGCTAGGTCATGGATGCTGTCAGTTACAGAGGTGTGATGAGTCCTCTGCACCCTTAGACCCTGCCTGGTGTACCATTCCATTTGTGCCTGTGCCTCCATGACAGCCTGGAACATGTGTGTGGTTGAAATAAGGGTTGCACGTCTGCCAGGTGCATGATGTCCAGCAGTGCCCCTACGAGCACCACTGCACATTTGCCTATGTGATACCCCACCAGACATCTGACTATGGCTGCTGTGTCCTGACATATGTGCCATAGATACCACACTTTCTGGCCCATGCCAACTGTAGGCTGTCCCTCAGCTAGGGCCAATGGTGATGAGGTGTGTAGAGGCAGTGTGACTGTGTGCATGGATGGTGTGGATACATGTGGGTTGTCAATTGCTGGCCCAGCTGCAGCCCCTGATAACCCTTCCTGTGCCTCAATACACCTATCTTCATGATCACTGTCTGTACCAGTGACATATGATTCCCTGCAGGGGGACTCAGCCCCACCTCGCCACCTGTGAAGGGAAAACAGGGAACAGACTGTAAGACCTGTACAATACTGCTAAACAGTAAATACACACACACACACACACACACACACACACACACACACACACACACACACACACACACACACACACACACACACACACACACACACATGTGCAGACATGGCCACACACACAAACATACACACATGCAGTCGACATACATGGCAACCCATACACAACACCAGACAGCACCTACAGACAGCTCCCACAACCCCATAACACACACAATAGCAGGCGATGGTGCAGTACAGTATCACACACATACACACATGTCAGCATACAGGACATGTGGGGCTGAACAGCATGCAGTGCAACTGTAGTCAATCCCTGTTAGCAACATTATACATGGCTGTGATGCATGGCTTCTGTTTGTAGGTGATGGCCCTCCCCCTGGAACCCACTGCACCCATGTCTACAGCATTGCTGTGCATCCATTCAGCACCCTGGCATGTACTGTGCACCATACCTCATGGGTGTGCACACCATTGCAGGATGTGTCTCTGTGTATCAGGTGTGTTTCTGTTGCTGCTCACAGCCTCTGTGTGTTCCTGGATCATGTGTGGACACGTGTTTAGTGACTGCTTGTTGTGTATTCACATAATTCATCATCAGTGGTGCATGTATGAGTGATAGATTACCATTAGACCAACCATACAGACATTGTACTGTACCTATGGTGAGTGTAGAGACCATTATTGAGTATGATTGGGCCCAGGCTGATGTTGCCTGTGGTACACAGAGGTTCATAGGTGAGTACTGTTCTATTGGTCCTGGGGCCTACATATGCCTAGCCACAGGGGTTCCCTGCCATGCACCACCCACTAATGTTATTCCCCTGTGCCCCTGTCAGGCTCTGGCACACACATGCCACCCAGGGTGTATTCCCCATTCCCCATCCAATTGGCAAGTGTTTCTGTCAAGAGGGCCAATGAGTAGCATTGCCTGACATGTATGGGTAGTTCGTTCCAGAGTGTGGTGATTCCCTAGGACAGGGCCTTATCCCTCCAGTATGTTCTGTGTAATGTGTTGATTAGATTTAGGACCCTAGAGCGTGTGTTAGCAGAGGGAGTGGGATGTCATTATATGTAGCATGTTCAACTGCTCTGTGTATGACATAGCTGTATATGTTGAGCAGATGTCAGCTGTGCCTGGGAAATGTGCACTTAAGTGTAGCCACATTTGTCTGAGATGGACTGTGTATTGCATGTGTTTGAGGCTGGTAATCCCATTAGTGAGATGTGTGCTGTGTCAGTGCACATGTACTGCATGCAATATGGGTAGGTGTGTTAGATGTGTACATGGCCTACACCTTAGCTATGACATGCACAGTGAATTGCCAAGCATAACCTTAAACCATACTCACCAACATCCTGCCACTGCCTTGCTGGTATCCCAGAGGTACCTTCAATGACATGGGATAGAGCTGATGTCAGTGGCCACAGCTGTGGCATTGCTACAGGGTGGCTGCAATATTGCAGTACAACAACAGCTGAAGTCCACAGTACTACAGTTTATGCATTACTGCTTATCGGTACTACACAGCAACATACCCCACATCTCACACATACATGGTTTACCTGCACAGATGCATACAATACAGTAGTCTACTGATATGTCCTGGAACCTTACCTGCATGCTCAATTTGTGGTGTGTGAGTAGCATCCACCTCCATGACCGTATAGGTCTGGAGCTCTTGCGGATGGGCAGGTGCTACCAGGCTGATAAGCAGCTCCTCAACTCTGGTGGGGGGGATGGATGTTATGCCCCCCTGTTGTGAGGTGGCCACCCAGCATGTCAGCGGCACAACTTCGTACTTGCCGGACCAGGTCACTACAGTGGTAGTGGACCTGCTCATAGGTTTGGCTGTGCAACCCCACCTCATTCATGCTGCAGACCACATCAGTCCACATGGCTGTTCTCTCCTGCTGATCCATGCTTATCCATGAGAAGAGCAGATTATAGTTGTGGATCATGCTGGTGATGATGATCTCCTCCTCAGCGGCACTGTATGCAGGGTTTCTCAGATGTGCCATACTCCCTGAAAGACATAATGATGGAAATATGTCTGAGCAACTCATATGTCAAGTTTACCATAATACAATACACATATCAGTCTCCCGCCACCATATCAGCTCCAACATAATGTTCACACTACGCTACTGGTATGTGTCTGGTATGTGTACCATTGGGCCATATATTGTATTGTACAACACCTTCTGCTATGTGGTTATAGACATGCTCCCTGTGGGGACACTAGAGTTGCAGGGCTGTTACACGGTATTTCACCTGTATGCCATTGTCACTGCCACTATGTTTCCACATATGCATGTGGTAGGCCTGCTATGTGATTGCTACACATCTGCCATTCTGTAGTATCGGTGGATATCTATGCATGCTGTTGGACATGTTCTGGGATTGTGTGGACTATTACAGCCCACATATGTTCCATGACAGTTACACACCAGTATGTGTAGGGATTATTTGCCAGCAGGAACACCACTCCAACCTAATGTGCACATGTTACCTGTCCACATCACATCCATGGCCCACCATGGAACCTCATTTTCTACTGTTCCATCACTACCTTCATGTGGTACCACCTCAGGGGATGGTGCTCCCTCCAATGGAGCACACACAGACATGTATCTATCACCCAGGTAGGTTGCAGGTATTGGGCATAGGGAGGTCCACAGTGACATGGGGTATGTGCTACATCACCTGGAGGCATGCAGTACACATACACAAAGTTCGACATGCATGTCCCTCCTGCCCAGCACACAGCCCAGGCACCTTTATGTCCATGTAGATGCTGTCGTGACTGTCCATGGGTGGCCACTATGTTGCCTTTGTTCCCACGTGGGAGCTCAATGGCCTCCACATTCCAAATGTAACTACCCATCCACAGTGTTTAACCACCACATGTGCTATATACCAGCCCTGTATGCTGTCTTGTTTGTCAACCAACCAGACCTACATGCCAGTATGTGCCTAATACCCTTACCAACATATATACCCCACCATCCCATACAATTGCAATGTGTTCCCAACATCAGTTACACACCTCACTCCACACTCCATCTTGCAGCCATGTACTGGTGTGTAGGTATGTTGTGTATTGATGTGTGATGTTCTCTCACACATGTCATGGCGGGGAAAATGTATTGCCATGTATATATATTTTTATATCTACACACACACACACACACACACACACACACACACACACACACACACACACACACATATATATATATATATATATATATATATATATATATATATATATATATATATATACGCACACACACACCTATACCTGTCTGTGTATATATATATATATATATATATATATATATATATATATATATATATATATATATATATATATATATATATATATATATATATATATATATATATATATATATATATATATATATACATATATATATATATATATATATATATATATATATATACATATATATATATATATATATATATATATATATATATTTATATATATATATATATATATATATATATATATATATATATATATATATATATAGACACATATGTGCATATATGTGTAGATATCATTTTGTGTGGTTTATATACCTATATAAATGTATAACTGTCTGAGGTTCTGTACACATACACAGCTATGAATATGTATCACACATATATGTATCTGTATGTGGGGTACGTATGAACATCTGGACCACACTCGTGTACCCTCTTTACTTCACAGTTGAACTGTCCTGCCTTGCTGCAACACAGACAAGTGTCACATGTGAGCACAGACTAACATTATGGGGGTATATATGGTGACAAACTTTAGATAAGCATATTATACTGCTATGGCAAAGTGGGCATGCTATGCTACACTCTAACATGACTGTCCTGCAGGTGGTGTGGTCTCTCACCCATGTGTCTATTGTGGCGGTATTAATACCCCCACCAGCCATTGGCCACAGTAATTTACAGAGCACAGATATCATGGGTCACATCCTTGCCATTCACTGCTATCCTATTTGCACATTTGAAGAGTATGTCCCACTGCCCACAGGGACTAATACTACTGTCCAGTGCAGTTGTTGAGCACAACATCATTACAGGAACATGTACTGATGGCACATATACATCCTTTCACAGTATACATCCTATTATTCTATGCCATTTACTACATGCCAGTAAATGCATATCTGTTTCACATACCTGTTATTTTATTTCCATTGTAAGACAACCCTGAGCTTTGTGAACCTTCTTGACATGTTTTTTTGTTCTTCTCTCTCTCTCTCTCTCTCTCTCTCTCAGTCTCTCCAGTAGAGTGATTGAGCTAGTTTGAATAGACTGCGGCATACTTTTGTTGGTATTGCACATGATCAGGTGGTGGTCTCTGCACCAGTCAGTGTCCACCAGTTGCTAATTGCATGCAGCCTGCTACGTAGTACTTCAGATAAGGTCTGTCATGGCAACCCTTTACTATAAATTGCTGCCTTCTGTGCGTGTTGCCCCTTCACCTTTACAGTGTGGAAGACATCCTTCCTGTGTGTGGACATCAGTGTTACAGCCATCAGGTAGCAATACCTCTTACAGCAGAACCTGCAGACACAGGCCAAATCCACATTTGGGTAAGGTTCCAGACCTACAGACAGCATGAGTGGTGTTGTTGTGTGCAATGTATCTTGCTGTTCTTACAGGGTTTCTGTGTACATGGTACTATTTCATGGAATGTTGCCTATCTGCATAGATCTCAACTGTGGGCCTATCTATATGATACCAGGGTGATTGACTGTTAGGTTTTGTCTGTGCACCACATAGGTATTGTCCTACATATATCTGTTGGATTCTGTCTGTTGAGCGCTATCAGTACATGGCTACATCCATTCGTATTTCAATGTTGTATCCCTGCATACAGATAAGCTGCAACAAATCCTATAAAACCAGCAATTTCCAGGGTGTGTAACAGCAATAATGGACATATGGCCCTATGTTCCTGCCTCTGTCCTCCACATATATGCCAGTCTTTGTCCCACTGAAATACAGGAAGGGTTGTTAGGTAATGGCCTATCATTATTTACCACTAGCATTACTGCTATCATCCCAATCATGTCATGGACTCCCACACCAACCATTGGGCCATGTCCATATATATGGGGGCAACAGCTGGTGAACACATTTGTGCCCTTGTACATTCCTGAGGTAAATGTGTGGTACACAGTGTTCCTTGCCCTTGTACAGCCTTTTATGGGGTGGGGGGGGGGTTCTATGCCATTAACCTAGGCTATGGCATCTTTCCAGTGATATAACTTTTAAGACGAGGGTCATTCAGTGTGATAGTGAGGTTTTAGGCTAAGCAATGATATGTACAAGATACTGTGACAGTAACACAAGTGCTACCTTTCCCCCTAGGGCTTGACTACAGGGTGTAATTGGAGTATGCTGAACTACATCTATAATTGTTGATAGTTACATATCCTGAAGGCAAATCCTGTTCCTATTGTTGTACTAATTGAAGGTCTTGGCCTAGACAGCATAGTATGGTATATATACACATTGCTTGCATCTACTGTTTTGTGTGGGCCTTGCATTCATGACTGATTACATATCTCAAACCTTATGGGGTGTCAGCACTGGCATACATTATTGTATAGTACAGGAATACAGGTTATCTATGTATGCATACCTGTGTGTAGTGTCATGTCCTTTGATTTGTGGGTCGGTATATGTTTAATGTCAGTATTTTCATTTCTGGGAATGGTTGCCACACTACACATTTCACAGGTGCCAGTTGATGGGCTTGTGGCTGAGGGATATACTTTGAACCCAGTACTTCCACAATACTTCTACATATGTATGGCTACTGATACCTTTAGTGTCTGTATATGTGTATGTACCTATATATCTCATATGGCTATATCTATATATATATATGTATGCATCTATAGATATACATCTGTATATCTATCTATCTATCTATATATATATATATATATATATATATATATATATATATATATATATACACATATGAACATATGTATGTATCTATATACAAGTGCTGTTTTATGATTATTTGTGAGTCATACATTTATATATATATATATATATATATATATATATATATATATATATATATATATAGCTGTCTATCTGTCTACATTTACAGATATATCTGTCCATATGTCCATGCATGTTCGGCTCATATTTTGGTCTGTTCCTCATTCACGTGGTAATTGTCATGGATGAGCACAGCACTGAAGTCAGTAACGAGTGGCAACACTATTGTGTTTCAGACTTCATATCCTTCTACATATGTGTTCTAATACATATAACTGTGTATCTAGCAACATTTTGAGTGTGACAGAGCATTAGTTGACATATATCCCTATTTGTACCCACAGTGTGGCATACGTTGTCCAGACTTCTTGCATTAACATGTTATGTAGTGTCATAATAATACATTACCTGTACTGTTGACTGATTGTGCTGCATGATATGTTTGTGCAAACTTCAGGTTATGTATGTCTGCTGTGGTTTAGTGGTAAATCACTTTGTGTATTGAGTGCAGGGCCTGGGGTCGAGCCTTGGAGAGGCAGTTTATTTTGTTGCTGAGCAGAACAAGGGACGTTGGCTACAGAGTGATTGAGGCACTCTTAAGCAGTTGTAAGCAAGGTTGTGCGGGTTTGCGCAGAGCTAAGCAATGCCTACACAGGTTAAGCAATTCAGCAGGTAAATGAGTATAAGAAATTGTAACCAGACTTTAGCAGTGCTTACCCCCGCACAAACACACTTAAACACACATACTACTGCTTATTTGTGCTTAAACCTGCTTACTACTGCCTAAATACATTATGACACTGACACTTTGCATGTGCATTTCATGTTATTATGTAGGTTTTACGGCAAAAAGATGTTTACAAATATGTTCATATACAGCTTTCACATGTAAAATGATATGTGCTGCAGTGGGACTCGAACCGGGAATGTCTGTTCAGTAGGCAGGTGCTCTAACCACTACACTATTGCTGTGCTGATTCATTTGCATATATACCCATATACCCATGGATCCTAATTCACCAAACACCCACCCCAACACGTCACTGACATATCAGTCATCCATTCTCCAGTTGGAAACACGGTGTATCCACACCACTACACACTGGCCACTCCTTACTCCTCTAGACCCATCCCATGGGTTGACTCAATCCAAGTATCTTCAGATATACCAACCTTTTAGTCCACAAACATTGATGACATGAGTGACCAATAGCACACTATTCCCAATGTTTAAGTTGTCCTACCTGGGACACACATGTCTTTATTTCAAGATTAGACTCTATACTGCATTACATCGTTACTCCAGTTAACAAGATACTAAAATAAATTTATAACTAAGACTATATGATAACGCACATGTTACACATGTAAACCAATGATGTACGAGTTCGGCAACATTATATTACAAATAGGACCAGTTTAGTGACTGGCGTTGACGTAGCCGGCAAATCACTGGAATGATTCAAATATTTCATAATGGGAAAGTCCTCACATTTTATTCTTTTGAGAACAGTACTAACTTCGAAACTAAATACACAACTCTGAATTATTGCAGATTCATGCCTTCCCTCTATCTTCTCGTAACTCTACATATAATATCTACTCTAATATACAACGGAAACAAAACAACAGCTTATTTTGCCTTGGAAGTTTATATCCCAGAAGAATTGTGGAAATGTCACAAAGACATAAATATATATATATATATATATATATATATATATATATATATATATATATATATATATATATATATATATATGACAACCATTTCATGGCAGTCTAAGTAAGGCCTGCACTGTTACAAAGGCCATGCATTTGGCAGGAAATTGAGTCGGGATATATAAGCCACAGTGCAGAGAAGGGGGGGGGTCACCGTCTTTTCTGTACTGGACTATGAATAAATGTTTATTTAACATTTGTTAACCGAGTATGCAGACTGTTCCAAGGAGTCAGGAATCTATTCAGTCATGACTTGAGCCTTAGCAGCCAAACAAGACAACTAAACATACATGAGAATCATACCTCTCAACCTGTTAATGTAAGAAGTCTAGCCAAAGCCAAATATAATTGGGGGTAGGGGGGGTCAAAGATTGGAACATACTGGGATCAATTCAATAGCTCTGATTGACAGAGGCCCAGTAAATTGATCAATGGGGTGGCGTGTGCCGACATACCTTGCGTTGGCTTATAAATGTCCTTCGGCAGATAGCCTAGTACCTATCTATGAACCTATTACATTTATGGTTATGCACAACCTATTATTCTATCTACTTTTGAGGTTTGTAGGGGCATTTTCATGTTGTTTATGTCTGCAAAGGAATGAATTTGGTACAGGGAAGGGAATGTACTTCTACATATAGATGCATGTATGTGTGTATGCATATATATTTATAACAAACTCGCTGACCTCCACGAAGCAGTCCAATTAGAACCAGCCCATCAACTCTGACACGCCTGAATCCATATTTCATACCCATGGTTCCTCCACCCCACCCGAGTTCCACATACACACAAACCATCCATTCTCCAGTTGCTATCCCAGCCATAACATACCTCCACACATTGCCCTCTCCCCAGCGTTAGGGACCCTACATGTATGTTGTCTCCACCCATGTATCATCAGGCTCTCCAAATCTTTTAGTCCTTGAACATACCTGTCCTGGCTTGTGTACTGGTCGGAAGTCCAAACAACCCGCACGTTTTGGGTAGTCCCACCAGGGACTACCCTGTAATTGTTTGTAAGGTAGACTTAGAAGGTGGACAATGTTACTCCCACTGGTAGTATCCTGCCTGTGGTTTGAGAAGCAATGATTTGCTCACCCCTGCCCAGCTTGATATGACATAAGATGACAGCACAAAATAGTACAGGAGTTGCTGTTGTTTTCCTTCTCATTCTTTTTGTTTGCTTTATTGTCACAACGTTCATTCTTCATATATTTATATATATATATATATATATATATATATATATATATATATATATATATATATATATATATATATATAGATATATATATATAATATCTGTACATACACATGCACATACATCTACATAATTATATACATTTCCTATACTGTTGGATGCCTGTGCTAGACGATGTGTTTGCGATCACAGCAGCTGAATATTTATCTGCCATGGCTTAGTGGAACTCACGTCAACTATAGTGTGCAGGGTTGGGGGTTTGCAACCTGGCAGTACAGATTATTTTGTTAATGGCCACAACAACAGCTGTTGGCTACAGGGCGACTAAGGCACTGTAGAAAATTTGTAGGTGGGTATGCGCTTGTTTGTGCGAAGCACAGCATTACTAACCTCTGGTTCTGGTGTCTTGCACTCAGTTAGCCTCTACATTGCTTCACCAGTGTGGTACTCGCATACCGGCGGCCAAACAGGCTTACACCCGCTTGCTCCTGCATACACATGCACAGCGTCGTGCATTTTGTTCTCATCTGTCAACCAGGACAGTCGGACTGTATGCTTGTCCATTGTCAGTGGTGGCCCAGGGTGTAGAGCTCTACATTGACCCCAGCTATGTATCCCAATTAACACTGGGGTGTTCACATTCATAGAGGGTAACAGACATAACATTGCTACGTCCCCCATTAATCATGCTTAGTTTACGTTGAACTGTCGGTATTATCCATGCGTAGGTCAGGTTTACATGTCAGGTATGACTGTTGACAAAGGTCAGTTTAAGGTGAGGTAGGATTCCTGTTTCACAGGTCTAGGTAGGTTACATGCAGGTATTCAGGGTAGGTGTAATTATTCCATACATGTGTGGTACAGTAGAGGCGAATAGCTAGGGAGCAGGCAGGTAGGTTGTGGGGGTGACATTGTAACTGTATAGTAGCCCGTAAGTATAATTAGTTGGGGAACAATAGGGAAGGTATGTCGGATGTTGGGATTTGTATGCGAGGCAGGATAAGAGGTATCAGTATGACTAGTTGATGTAGTGGTATAGAGTGTGAGGTGGGGAGGGTTGCAAGGTGTTGAGCCTGTGCTGCTCCAGGTGTGCTTGTGGTGTTCCTTCATGTGTTTGTTACATGTGTCCTGTGAGACAGCTGTGATACTATATGTGGGTTCGGGTTCCGGATACTGACAATATAGTGGGGGAAGAAGATGTCACCTTCGTGCACCCATAGACATTAATGGAAATGGAACAGGGGCTGATAGGTACATGGTGTGCATGGGGCACAAAGGGGGGTGTTAGTAGGGGGATTATCCAGGGGATGTGCAGGATGGCTGCAGGGAAGGTCCACAGTTGGCCATGTTGTCTACGACAACAGCTGTGCATATGCACTTCATTTGGTGTTTGCGTCAGACACTCACACCCTTGGGTGGGGGTGAGGACTACAGTAATAACTTGTGATGCCTATTATATCGGCTTACATGCCTACAGTGGGGTGTTGTGACCATGTGTTTGTAGGTGTTGGGTAGTGGGTTATGCAACAACACATATGGTTATACCATACTTAGCCATGTAAATTGGACTATACTGCGGTGGGACCTATATCGGGAATGGCTGCCCATTAGGCATAAGCATGCCTGTCGACTGTACAGAATCCACGGCCTGTCCAGAGTTTGCTTCATACTATTGGTGTGTTCCTCTTACAATATGCACCTGTCTGGCAAATACCTGGGAACTGACACCACTAAATGCAGACAAGTAATTGGGATTAGGACCCCACATCCTTCAGCCGAGTCATGCTAATGCATAACCTATTAATCTATCAGCTTTCTATGGTTGTAAATGGAATATGTGCTTTCTGCTCCTATTTGTTCCCCTAACGGTTTAGGTTCTGTCCAGTGGTTTTGCTGTTAGGGGTTGAGAGGTATGGGCATAAGCTCTGCCCAATTCGCAATATTACTTACATCCCCGGGGCAGTCCTAATACAACTGCACCAGCCAACACCTGCACGCCTAGGCCCATAATTGCATACCCATAGTTCCCCCACCTGCCCCTCCTCTACAGCACTCATCCTTACTGTGGGTGCAGGTGGGGTTTAACCACACCACTACACACTGCCCACTCTCCAAGTGTCAGGACCCATGTCGTATGTTGTGTTGACCCACGGGTCATCAGGCTTGCACAACCGACTGGTCCGTGTACGTATACAGCCTGGTTGGGTAAATCATTACAGGGACTGACTCCGATGATCATTAATTTTTGTGGTGTCCCACAAGGGACATTGATGTCTTTGTTTCAAGATTAGACTTGGCAGGTATCTCCCACTGATAGTATCCTGCCTGCGGTCTGGGAAGCAGTGGTGTGTTTACTTGTATTGTGTGTTTGTATGTTTCACCTGTCTAGGTGGGGGTGGTTGATGCTACATGTTACATGTTTGGTGATTGGACCCCTCACCCCCATTTGCACAGCCTGTGAACATATGTAATTCGTAACTACTGTATCATATCCTAGCTATTTACATGTGTATATTTACACACACACACACACACACACACACACACACACACACACACATATATATATATATATATATATATATGGGTCTCCTTCTAATGACCGAAACGCCGATTCGCTGACAGTGAAATCACCGACGCCAGAAACCCGACAACGCAGTTGACCGACACGCTCGAATCCCGACAGACGGAAGACCGACAAGGGGAATGTGTAAGCGCGACCTGGTAAGTATGCGATAGTGAGGGATTTAGGAGTAGGGAGCGGACAGGTAAGTGTGCAATACTCAGGGATGTAGGGTTAGGGTGTGTGATAGGTGAGTGTGCGGTAGTGTCGGAGCTTGGGGTTCGGGGTGTGTAAGTGAGTTAGGGTTAGGGTGCAGGTAGGGAGAGTGTGCGGTAGTGTCGGAGCTTGGGGTTCGGGGTGTGTGAGTTAGGGTTAGGGTGCAGGTAGGGAGAGTGTGCGGTAGTGTCGGAGCTTGGGGTTGAGGGTGTGTAAGTGAGTTAGGGTTAGGGTGCAGGTAGGGAGAGTGTGCGGTAGTGTCGGACCTTAGGGTTAGGGTTTGGGTTAGGGCTAGTGGATATGTGTTGTAGTGTACTGTGTTGTTTACGTAGTGTGTCGGTGTTATGGTGTTCGTGTTTCGTTGTCGGGTTTGTGTGTTGTCGGGTTTCTGGCCGGTGATTTCACTGTCGTGAATCGGCGTTCGTCATTAGAAGTAGACCCATATATATATATATATATATATATATATATATATATATATATATATATATATATATACATTACTATATACAGATACATCTGTATATGTATGCATACATGTATATATTTATATACTGCTGTCTATATATATCTAACAACATATGGGTGTATGGGTGTCTGCATATGTATATATCTATATTTGGGTATGTATATGTGTTCTATCTCTGTATGTATATATTTGTACTACGGAGAGGGAGAGGTATATCTCCATGTAGCTATGGGTAGATATACACACACATTCCTCTACATATGTACATCTACATCTGGTTATTCCATTCTTTGCCATGTAGATTAGACTTTGCTGCAGTGGGACTCATAGTGGGTGTGGCTGCTCGTTGGGCGATGCCTCTGCCCAATGAACACTTTTGCTCACATCCCTGGGGCTGTCCGTCTAGACCCACATCAGCCAACACCTGCACACCTAGACCCATAACTAGCTACCTATAGTTCCCCCACCCACACCTCCTCTACAGCACCCATCCTTACTCTGAGCGCAGGTCGGGTCTGAACACACCACTACACTCTGCCCACTCTCCACTTCACGGGACCCATGTCATATGTTGTCTCAACCCATAGGTCATCAGGCTTTCCAACCCTTATATTCTGGGTATATACACACCCCAGCCAGAATGGTCATCACATCGGCTTCCTTTGGTTATGTGTCAATTTTTGGGGCGTCCCACAAGGGACTCTCCTGTCTGTGTTCCAAGATTAAATTTCACGGGTGCACTCTGTATCCCCCAGTTGTATCCTGCCTGTGGTCTGGGGAGCAGTGGACTATTTACATTGTTTTTGGGTTTGTGTGTATGTTTCCTCTGTTTGGCTGGGGGGGGGGGGTCATGCTAAGTGTTACATGTTTCTTCCTTGGGCCACTCACTTCCATTGGCATAGCCTGTGAACATATGTCATTCTTGTGTGCTGTTTCCTATCATAGCTGTATATCTGTGCATGTCTACGCACACACACACACACACACACACACACACACACACACACACACACACACACACACACACACACACACACACACACATATATATATATTGCTGTATACATATATATATATATATATATATATATATATATATATATATATATATATAGATAGATATATACACATCTATATATATATCTATATCTATATATATATATATATATATATATATATATATATATATATATATATATATACATATATATATATATATATATATATATATATATATATATATATATAAAAAATAATCCATGTGGGTATATGGGATGCATGGCCTTAATCTCACTTATCTGTTGCTATCATGGCTTAGTGGTTAACTACTGTAAATATAGTGTACAGGGTGCTGGGTTTGAGCCTTGCTGAGGCAGTTTATTTTGTTTCTGGGCGGAACTTGGGCCATTGGATCCAGAGTGATTAAGGCACTTTACAGCGGTTGTAAGCAGCTTTGCACAGGTTTGCATGATGGTTTGCACTGCTAACCTCCGGTTACAGTTTCTTACAGTCATTAGCTTCTACTTTGCTTACTCTGTATGGGCGATGCTTACCCCCGCGCATGCACACTTGGACACGCTTACCACTGCTTATTTGTGCTTAGACCTGCATACATGTGCTTTATTAATTATGACAATAACACTTCACATGTGCATTTCATGCAGTACTCCAGTTCACATTTAATTGTTATTCTGTAGGTTATACAGCAAAACAATGTAAAATTATGTTCATATACAGATTTCCTGTGGAAAATGATTTGTGCTGCAGTTGGATTCGATCTGGAAATGCTTGTTTGTTAGGCAGATGCTCTAACCACTCCACTATTGCTGTGCTGCTTCATTTGCATATATATCCCTTGTTATCCTCTTCAGCCTTTTCAGCTGCTTTAACTGTAGCTTGGCAATGGGCAAACCCACGCACCTATGGTTAGCTGTACTCAGGGTTTTAAAACACATCAATAATAGGGTTTCTTCATTTTATTTGACTGTACTGTTGCTGTTGAACACATGGGGACTGTTGGTAGGGATATGTGGACACTTGTGAGCTGTCTCACTCATTTATTTACACATTCTTCTGTTCTACTTTGCAGGGGCGTGTTTATTCTGTGAGCTCTGCTCTCAGACATGCCCCCTGCACTCGTCCACGCTCCGTGTAGCATTTGGAGTTCAGGCAGCGTGTCTTCATTAATATGCATGGCACGCTGCCGTCCACCTCTTCAACTGCCACTTCTGTGCAGGACTAGATTAGTCCTGCATGGAAGATTAGTAAATCCAGGGGAGTGTATAACACTGAATTTATATAACTCAAAAAAGAGGAACATTCCTCATAAGGTAGAGTTAACAGCTATGACTGGGTCAAAAGACTGGAAAAAAGATCTAAAATGCTCCACAGAGTATTGAACTGTGTCTTCCTGTCTTTTGGCCCACAGATCACCAACTTAATTCAATGATTTTCTCCAGAATTATTATTGTAGAGTGTTGGCTACACCCAATGTGACATTATATTGGTGGCCACGTACTCACATGCCCACTTTGGACATCTGAAAAAGTATTAACCCTAATAATTATTCAGATATCATATATTTATGAATACACGGAAGGCTTCAGTACTGTTGTTATATTTCACAAAACAAGTGATTTACATAATGTGTGCATTATTGTGTGAACTACAAAAATGACATTTAAAGTTACGATTGCTACTTTACATATGTAGTGAACATTTATGGAGACATATATAGTTACGTGGATATTTGTGAAGTGTACAATTTCTATATAGTTAATACTTCAAAAAGACTTGAAACATTGAATGGTAAAACATCAGAAAACAAGCAAAGATGGGTAAAACTTCTACTTGACATTTCTCAGTACTTTGACAGTTCTGGGTATGTATTGCTTTGTTCAAAAGGAGTGAAGCACTGCCAGATCTCCATACTTTCACTGATATTAAAACATGTTTCAAAATGCTGCAGGGATCCATGATTCATGGGAAATGTATTGTAGTGTACAAAACCTGACAAGGATACCCTTAGAGTAACATGCACTTTCTTTTAAGTATTGAAACTTCTGATAAGATGAAAAAGGTTTATACATGCTTAATTAAATTTGAAAAATAAGAAAAAATGGCTTTTGGTTGTGCACAGTAATGCAATTGTTGGGATCTGTTTCGATTATGAAGAACATGTATGCATACTAAACTGACTGAAGAATTTTGAAGCAGCTTTCAGGAGAAAACCAGTAATGATAAAGTACTGCAGCATTCGGTGTTCTGACTTCTGACCAGTTTTAGTACATCTGTTTTGATCCTGTCAGAGTTGAACAGTAATAAGAGCATTATTGTTAGAAAAATATGTATTTGAACATGTATAAAGTGCTAGTTTAAAAGCAAATAGTATATAATGCATTTTATTCTATTTACAATATGGCAATAAGAATGATTTTACATGTAATTGCTTGAAACTTTGGAGCTGCAGTGTATTTGAACTCTGACCCTGGCAGTAGCCAGCTCAGCAAGCTTATGTTTTTCACTAATGATTATCTGCTGGGTCAGGAAAATTAAATGTATAAAGCATTGAATATTCTTATTCCTTCCTCTGAGATAATTGGCCTTGTGAATATTATCAGAGATAAGACACAGCTGCTAAAGTAAAGTTGCAAGAAGATTGAACTGACTATTGTATTCGAGCAAGCCTGAGACCTTGGAAGAGTAACATTTGCAGAAAGACATTGTAACGAACCAGGTGCTTTGCAAGGCTGTATTATTCCCATGGGAAAACTTTTAAAATGTATAACATCAGCTTTTTCTTATAAATAAAATATTGTAGACCATAGAGATGTAGGTGCCCTGTGACTAACCACGTCAGTAAGGTGGGCACAGCTTAAATGTAAAACTATATAAAATTGTGTATTTCCTGCATCATGTCAGACAAAACTCTGTACTTGTATGGTTTTTTGCCTCCTGGTGTACACTAGTAAACTTTTGCATCTGAGCCTCCTGTGTTGTTATCATTTGTTTTTATTTAACAGTTTGGTCCTCCTTGAACCGGAATTCCCTTGGTAAGCTGCAGATCAGAGTGTATCGGTGGTCGAATACTGCGCAGGAGAAGTTACCAAAACGGTTCTTCTTGAAACACAAAGACCCCCGACTGAATTGTCATCTTGAGAGGCTGGCCACTTTCTGATCTGCGGCCGAAGAGCGGTCTCGAACTGGTCGACCCAGGAGGCTCAGGTAGGAAAATATTTGCCTTTTTTCTGTTTTAGATCAGGGACTAGGTTACAGTAAATGTCATTGTCAGAGATTTGTTATACAGATCAGGGACAAAAGGAAATTACTGTATATTTTGTCACAGATCAGGGAAACAGAATAAGGTAGGCAGTTATTCTAGATAAACTGTGTAAGGAACTGAAATACCACGTGGTGAAAAGGGTTACGTAACATTTTTTTTAGAATGGGAAATCAGTGCACTAAAAAATCGCGAGATCCGCCCCTAAGTGATGACGCAAAATATATGCAATTACAACGGACTGATAATGTAAGGTATTATACAAAATGGGTTAATAAATACGGATTTGATGGTAAATTAAACAAGATTTCATTAGTTAAACTTTTAAAACAGCTTAAATCTGATGCAGAAGGTCAGGCAAAAAAACAACAGCGATTAGGCATTCCTCAAGCACACAGGTGGATTGAGGAAATAAACCGAAGGGAACAGAAAACGAAAAATGCAAAAACATTATTTTTAGACAAAGAGGATAATAATACAGTAATAGCGACGGCCCCTCCGCCCCCTCCAATGCCTTTTTCAGGATATGAAGCAGGAGGACAAGTTGGTCCACCTCCACGTTATCCTGAAGTCACAAGAGTACTAAAACCATTTGTTAGAGATCCTGTTGAAACTAGGTCCCGGACACGTAAAACACCTGGGGACACAGACTTATATCAAATAGGGAAAAATACACTAGAAGAGAGTGAGGAAGAAATCTGTCCACTGATCGAGGTACCAAATCCTCAGGCAGGACAGGAAGGGCAGGACCCAACTCTTCTAGTATATAGACCATGGACACCGGAAGATATTCGGAAAGCTACAGAGGGAATCCCTCATCCAAAAGTTAATTACACAAAGTTTTTACAAGATTTACAGTATGAGACTAAGTTACCACTTGAATGGGGAAGAAGTAGAAAAGGTAGTTAGACAGATTGTGGGTCCAGACTGGCACATGATTTGTGGCACCTGGAATCCTCGTAATGCAGAGCTTAAACCACTCCCACATAGTGACGCAGAATTAGACAACAGAGTGAAAGGTCTTACAGACCGAATTTCTGAAAAATGGAAACCTAGAGCAGATTGGACTTGCATTAATCAATGCATACAGCAAGAGAATGAAACTGTAGATGGGTACTATGGTAGATTATTGGAATGTTTCAATAACCATAGTGGTATGGCTATTCCTGAAAATCAGACACATGATACCTCGTATGAACAGCAACTGAAAAATGCGTTTTGAAAGGTTGCATTGCACCTATCAGTAGCTTTATTACAAAGCATATGATAGATCATCGAACAAGTAGGCTACAAGCCTTACTTGAATATGCCAGACATGCTGAAAGACACTTTAATAGTAAAAAGAAAAAGAAGACACAGGTCTTCACAGCTGAAGACGGAGCAGAGGTCTTTGTAGTACAGTCAGGTAAAAAGGGTAAGAAAAATACCCAGGAAAATAGACAATCTGACAAAAGGTCAGAAGATTTTGAAGAGAGAAAAAAAAAAAGGTGAGTGCTTTAAGTGCGGCAAGAAAGGACATTTAGCAAGGGATTGCAGGCTAAATAAAAAGGTGACTGCAGAAAATAAAGGTGATGAGGACTGACTATATGATAGTGATGAAAATCAGAAATCATTAGGGAAGGAAAACAAACAAAGGGCAAACGTAAATGTAGTGGAAGGAACAGAGGAAGTGCAAGCAGATGTAGAGGATAAAGAAAGTGAAATTTTAGATTTGGCATTACTGAGCTTGGAGCTCTATTTGGCAGACACAAAACCGGAAGTTACACTTCTGGTGGAAGGAAGGGAGTGAAATTCTTGTGTGACTCAGGAGCGTCACGAACTTTGATACACCCTTCAAAGTTACCAGAATATTCTGAATCACCTGACTATATATTAGTGAAAGCAGCAAATGGACAGCTATATAGGGAGCCACTCTCCCATGATATAGCAATAACTGACCCTGTTTCAGGCATGACTCAGAAAAGTAAAATTGTAGTTTCTGCAAAATGTCCAGTAAACTTACTGGGAAGAGATCTTATGCAGATATTTGGCATAGCGGTAGTTCCCACTATGCAGGGTATGGAAGCACAAAGACAAATGGATACTTTTGTGGTGCGACCGGAGGGTGAAACCTTTTACTGGTACAGCCAGGACCTAGTTACGACTGGTCCAGGGGCAGTAACCGGAGAACTGATGAATGTAGCCATCAGTAAGGCCCCCTCCCTTGACACTGACCAACAGCATTTGTTACATTGTACTCTATACTACTGTAGCATGCCAGGACCTGATAAAGAATATGAGCAAGAGTTGTTCAAAAATCCTGCTAACAGATTAGTATTACGAACCTTGTATTGGGATACTGAGGGAAACAGTGTGGTAAGCTGTTCACTACCTCAGGAATTCATGACACTGTACAAATCTAATAGACTACCACATGTCAGCTTGACAAAGAATAAGGATGTGAGATGGGCAGACTTAGGAGAAAAAGTAACAAGATGGGAAAAACAAACTGATTTAGAATTATCAGAACAGGGAATACAAAAACAGAAATTGAATTGGCTAACACAGACACATCCAGCTGTACACTTACAAACTAGTGAAGACAGCTGATTAGCATTCTTATTAGAAGAAGAAGAAAAAGCCTTGTGTGATATACCAGATATTCTTTGGTCAACAGGTAAATCAGATGTAGGACTTATTCAAACAGCAGGACCAGTAACTATTACACCAAAATCAGCATTTAGACCACAAAAAAGACAATACCCTTTGAGGAAAGATGCAGAGCAAGGAATCAAGCCTATAATAGCAGCATTACTCAAGGAAGGAGTACTGGTAGAATCTCTTGATTCACCATGTAACACCCTCTATTTCCTGTTAAAAAGCAAACGGGAATGGCGGATGGTACAGGATTTACAAGCTGTAAACAATGCAATAATACCCAGAGCACCTACGGTGCCAGACCCACACACCTTGTTGAATGATTTAAAACCACAACAAAAATATTTTACTGTGGTAGATATAAGCAATGCTTTCTTTTCAATACCTATACATCCTGATAGCCAGTATTGGTTTGCATTTACATTTCAGGGTAAAAGATATACCTATACTCAGCTACCGCAGGGATATTGTGAAAGTCCAACGATATTTGCACAAGAAATGGCAAGCAACCTGGCAGGGTTTACTCCACCAGGAGGTAGTCAGATTCTACTTTATGTAGATGACATCTTGCTAGCAGCCCCTACCCAGCATCAATGCAGGGAAGATATGATAGCATTATTGAAATTTTTAGCAGCACAAAGACACAAAGTAAACAAAAGTAAGTTACAACTTTGGAGAAAACAGGTTAGATACCTAGGATATGTAATATCCAATGAAGGTAGAATATTATACGAAGACAGAAAAACAGCGATTTTACAGGCACCCAAACCAGCAACCAAGAAGGAAATGATGTCCTTCTTGGGAACGACTAATTTTGTCAAGCTGGATATCAAACTATGCTTTAGAATCTGCTCCACTGGCTGATTTAATATATAAAACACCAATGGCAGCACAAGATGTATTACAATGGACACCTGAAGCAGAAACAGCTTTCTGCAGACTAAAACAATTGATAGCTTCATCACTAGTTTTAGGACTTCCAAATTACCACAAAAATTTTTTTCAGACTGTAGATTGTAAGCAGGGATACATGACGTCAGTTTTGACGCAACAGCATGGGGATAAGCAATGCCCCATAGCTTACTATTCATCACAGTTAGATCCAGTGGCACGATCATTGCCTCACTGTGTGCAAGCAGTAGTCGCAGCTGCAATGGCAGTACAGGCTTCGGCCTCAGTGGTGTTTTTCCACCCTCTCACATTGAGAGTGCCTCATGCAGTCGCGATAATTTTACTGCAAGAGAAAATAGCATATCTATCTCCTGCTAGACATCTTTCATGTATGACCATACTGCTGAGCCAACCTCATATGGCAATTGAACGTTGTACAACATTAAATCCATCAACGTTACTTCCAACTCCTGTGGATGGCACACCGCACAGTTGCCTGCAGAAAATTGAGCAAATAACTTTGCCCAGACAAGACCTTACTGATATGCCCTTGAATGATGCCGAGGTGACATTTTATGTGGACGGTTCATGCAGAAAGGGTCCTACAGGGAAAAATCTAGTAGGGTATGCAGTAGTCACAGATACAGAGATTTTAGAAGCCCAACCCTTACAGCATAACCTGTCTGCTCAAGCAGCAAAACTGATAGCCTTAACACGGGCTTGTACTCTAGCAAAAGATAAATGTGTGAACATATATACTGACAGTCAGTATGCTTTCTCTACAGTGCATGTTTTTGCACAGCAATGGAAAAATAGGGGAATGATAACATCTACTGGCAAACCGATTAATCATGCGCAACTTATTTTGAACTTGTTAGATTCCATTCAGTTACCTACTAAAGTAGCTATTTGTAAATGTTTAGCTCATACAAAACAACAGGATGCAATTTCAAAAGGAAATGCAAAAGCTGATGCAGCTGCAAAGCAAGCAGCCTCAGACTCAGAAACTTTACTTTTAACCGAGGAATTACAACCCTCTGAGATTTTAGATTTAGAAATGTTAAAAACGATGCAGACATTAACTACTGGGAGAAACGAGGTGCAATCCTCGAAAATGGACTGTATATCTCCAAAGAGAAAAAAACAATATTGCCATCTAATTTATTTAGATATGCAGCTTTGTTGAGCCATGGGCAGTGCTATGTCTCAACAGGGGGGATGGTACAGTTAGTAAATCGAATATTCCAAACATACGGATTCACAAACTTTACACAAAAATTTTGTGCAGCATGCCATGTCTGTAATAAACATCATGCACAAGGAGCATTCAAACCCAAGCAAGGGAGTTTTCCTATACCACCATATCCGTTCCATACTATCTGTATGGATTTCATAGAACTGAACAAATGTGAAGGGAAAAAATACTGTTTAGTAATTATAGACATGTTTTCCAAATGGGTAGAAGCTTTTCCAACTAAAAATCTGGATGCAGCAACAGTGGCAAAGGCCCTAATAAAAGAAATAATTCCTAGATTTGGCATACCGGAAAGAATCTATAGTGACAATGGGACACATTTTGTGAATCAGACGATCCACCAACTTGGGAGATTCTTTGGGATCTCCTTGAAAAATCATTGTGCTTACCACCCAGAGTCTGCAGGACTGGTGGAAAGATACAATGGAATTTTAAAAAGTAAGTTGAGAAAATTGATAGATGATACACAGAAGAACTGGATTTGCTGTTTGCCTTTGGCACTGCTGAGCATGAGAACAGTTCCAAATGTAAAGGGTTTGACCCCCTTTGAAGTGATATTTGGAAGGGCATATTATGTGCCACAGTGGAAAGCTCTCATGCCTGCGGAGCTAGAGGCTGACAGCTCATTAGCTAATTACATGAGGAAACTGTTATCAAATCAAACTGTTTTGCAGTTGAACTCTTTTTCCGATAAAAGACAGACCAGACCATTGGAAGCAGTGCTGACCCCAGGGTCCTGGGTTTGGTTGAAGGTCACGAAGAGGAAGAATTTGGCGAGTCCAAAGTGGGAAGGACCATACCAGGTACTGTTGGCGATGCCTACTGCAGTCAAAGTTGCTGAGAGGTCGTCCTGGGTCCACCTGACGCACTGTAAACCGGTAAAGAATTTTCAGCTTGATAAACATTTTGTGACTGACGCACAACAAAGGCAGGATGGCCAAGAGCGAAATGAGTAAAAATACAGATCAACCCCGAAGATATTGTTTAATCATCTTGCTAACTATGCACTTATTGACTATGATTGTGATGACTTTCCTTTTGTTGTGGTTCTTCCTACATATAACCACACAAGTGAAAGTGGAGAAACGTGATGAACTGTCTATAGACTGGCATCCAAACTTTAACACATACCTAGCTATGAAGCGTGTATATGCAGAGACTATGAACATTTCAAATTGCTGGGTTTGTACTGCCATACCAACAGCATATGGGGGACTGTTGATGTCCGCTGCCCCCTTGGGGATAAATGAGACTTGGGAAAATTTACTTTTTGATACAGATTCTGTAAGATCACAGGAAAAAATTGCATTGTATTTGCCTATTACACAGAGGGGAATTGTATGTTTCTATAAGAATGATACACTCCAAGTGGGTTGGAGTAACTGTAACATAACTATATCTTATAAATGCTATATTAAAACTAAAGATAAAAGCACTATTTGTAACGCAAATTATGATTCATATTTGAGCTTAATGAAAACAACATTAAGTGAAGTGCAGAGAAATCCTGTCTTGCATAAACAATTGTCTGTTATAGACAAGAAAATGTTTCATTCAGAATTAACCCGCATCAGTACCAAAGTAAAAAACTGTTATTTTGTTTGTGGGAAAAAAGCATACAAATGGCTACCTGAGAATTGGTCCGGCAGTTGTTTTTTGGGTTATCTGGTTCCAGCTATAAGACATACTGCAGAATTACCTCTAGTTAAGATATGAAATGTAAGAGATGTAGCCCAAAAACCTGAAGATCCTATCGGAAAACATGTAAATCCAATGGGAAAAATCGAAGCTGGTTGGAAGAACCATCATTCTGTGAAAGATAAAGAAAAATTGACTTATATGGACTTGAGTGACAGTGTTATATCCTGGGCTGGAATATTTCCAGCATATGGAGCAGTCAAATCGATCTGGGAGTTGAAAAAACTGTCGAAGCTTCTCGAAGTAATGAGTAACGCAACTTTTTCTGCTCTCGAACTAGTGACTGATGAACTGAATGCAATGAGAACTGTTGTGCTACAAAATCGAATGGCTCTTGATTAATGATCACCTAGAGGTAATACAGCAGGTATCGGCCATGACTGAACCAGGCCCAAACCCACTGACGAACTTTTTCCAGAGTCTGTTTGGTGGGTGGGGTTCTATCCTAATGAATATTTTGATTGCTATTTGTGTTGGTTTGCTCCTATTAGGAGCATGTGTCTGTTGTGGGATCCCCTGTATGAAAAGATTAGTCAAAGATTTTGTTGATATATCTGTAACTGAAACTTTGTACCAAGACATTGAATTGGAACTATTGATTCCAGACGAAACTTGTTCCGAAATATAAACTAAATGACTTGCCTAGTTAAAAGTCCTTAAAGGAGAAGTCTAGGAGATGATATAACATTGTTTATGTTTCTGAATAGAATAAAAAGTATTAAAAGGGAGGAAAATGTTAGAAAAATATGTATTTGAACATGTATAAAGTGCTAGTTTAAAAGCAAATAGTATATAATGCATTTTATTCTATTTACAATATGGCAATAAGAATGATTTTACATGTAATTGCTTGAAACTTTGGAGCTGCAGTGTATTTGAACTCTGACCCTGGCAGTAGCCAGCTCAGCAAGCTTATGTTTTTCACTAATGATTATCTGCTGGGTCAGGAAAATTAAATGTATAAAGCATTGAATATTCTTATTCCTTCCTCTGAGATAATTGGCCTTGTGAATATTATCAGAGATAAGACACAGCTGCTAAAGTAAAGTTGCAAGAAGATTGAACTGACTATTGTATTCGAGCAAGCCTGAGACCTTGGAAGAGTAACATTTACAGAAAGACATTGTAACGAACCAGGTGCTTTGCAAGGCTGTATTATTCCCATGGGAAAACTTTTAAAATGTATAACATCAGCTTTTTCTTATAAATAAAATATTGCAGACCATAGTGATGTAGGTGCCCTGTGACTAACCACGTCAGTAAGGTGGGCACAGCTTAAATGTAAGACTATATAAAATTGTGTATTTCCTGCATCATGTCAGACAAAACTCTGTACTTGTATGGTTTTTTGCCTCCTGGTGTACACTAGTAAACTTTTGCATCTGAGCCTCCTGTGTTGTTATCATTTGTTTTTATTTAACAATTATCATCTTACTCATACACAACATCAAGATTTGTAAGGTACTCATTATGGGAATGGGGTCAGATTCCAGAATGAACTTGCAAGATTGCAGAGTGGCAAAGTGGCAGCCTAGGGTGTAATTTAAACCATAAAAAAGTGGTGCAAACCTAAGCATTTTAACAGGAGAATGCAATGAAGTATGCAAGCAAGAATGAGTCTACCTTATAAAGACAGATGGCTGATGGATGGAAAAATTATAACAGTGCTTTGGCTGAATCCCAATGAGCAGTAGGAATGGGCAGTGACAAAGGTCAACAGATATTAATTCTAAAGACTATGACTAAAATCAAATGCCACACTTGTTTTATGTGTTTTCATGGATCTTTAACAATTCATTGAAACTTTAGTCGATTGAATGGTAACTGATTGAGCACAACTCTTTGATCATCAGCCAATCAACCCTGCCCCCCCCCCCAAAAAAAAAAGAAAAGAACAAACCATGTCTTTTGCAATGGGCAAGATTCTCCCCACACCCAATGCTATTTTTATATACCATCTACAAGACTGCACTACAGTGGAAAACAGCAATTTTCCTATCCCCTCCAAGCTATGATCTTGCACAAAACAACTACCAGCACATGTGATCAACTGATTTTTGATCATCTGTGCTGCCAGTTATCTGGGTCCAACAAGTTGCTGTTTGACAACTTGTCAGTAGCACATTTGCATTTGAGTGTTGCTTCCATTCACTATATTAGGTGAATTTGATCTTTCTGTTAAAGACTAGCAAAGCAAATATCAAAGTGTGTTGCAGTGGACCTGACAAAATAATACTGAAGCTATCCTCTTTTTGTACATAGATAGGTAGTGCTAGCTGTCTAATTCTTTATCCAGTTTAGGCTGCTATACAGAAAAATGGGCATTAGGCCTTTAGAGGGAATGAAAAAGAACTAACAAAATATCTTGAGAAATGAAGGAATAGAATGTGAGCAAAGACTCAAAAGAGTTGTATAGTGCATGCTGGGACACAGAAGAGAAAGGATGATATGATATGATATGATATGAAAAAAACACAGATCTCTGACAGCAGGCAAGATAGCTTTAAGATTAAGAAGAGTGATGGCAAAGGAGGTCAGAAACAGCAGTTGTTAAGTCTGGGGGAATTAATATAACTTACGAAAAAGTGTAATGCATTAAAAAAAAGAAAGACAAAATGTAGATCAAATGAAATTCTTATCAATGTCAAAACACATAATTTTGCATGGGATCTCTGCAACAATGCAGTATCCTTTTACATTTCAGGTATTTTACTTTTAGTCCCTTCATATGTTTCTTTCCGCATCACTTACTGAAAACATACCACACAACATTAAACACCAGTTTGTGTAATGCACAACTATGCTTTCCATTTACCACAGCTGAAATTTAAATATATTTGACAAATGTACCCATATTTCTCTAAACAGTGTTAGCACATTAGTTTATTGTACTGATCAGGATATCAAAAACTGATCCCTGATATGCTGTACATAAGGACCATTGCACTTGTTTTAAATCTGAAGTATTCTCTGCAGTTTCTCAGCCTCTTTTGTTATTAGTGGCACAGTGCTGCATATGTCACTGTAAATTGTAGAATATGATAAAACAGTTGAGGTCAAAACAGTGAATGCTCATATGAGCAAACACTTTTTGAAGTGGTAAACATGAGCAAATGTTCATATAAGCAAACATTCTTTTCTATGGAGTTTTTGACAACAGCCTTTTGTATGGAATTGCTGTGCAGCTGGGACAGAAAATTTGCCCTTACCTCATTGTTGTGTGATCTCAGCATTGGTATATATATACTTAACAGCATGTGTGTGTTTGTGTGTGTGTGGGGGGGGGGGGGGGGGAGGTGCTGGGGAGCTTGCCATCTGCAAAAAAAAATACTTTTAGTTTTTGTTGATTTCGATCATTTTAGATTTGATCTAAAATGATCATTCTTTCTGTGTTCACTCTTATGAACTTTCAAAGTTTGATAAGACACTCAATAAACCATACTTTGATTATGCAGTGCAGGAAGATGTATTAGTTGTCTCATATGCTTGAATGTTGCTAATGCATTTACATAGCTAATGTTGTTTATATACTGAAATAAATAATAAAATGACTGATTATTGGAAAATTAGTTTCATAAACTTTTACCAGAATTATGGTTTGTGCATTTGTATTTTCTGCTTTATCATCCAAATATGAGTCTGCAGATAAATAAAAGCATAGTAACCCGTAAGTGTCATCCATAGAAATGAATAATCACACACACACATACACACACACACACACACACACACACACACACACACACACACACACACACGCATGCGCGTGCGCGCATGCACTCGCATGCTTACAAATGGGTACATTCCCTAAGGCACATCTCTTAAATAAAAGCCACTTTTGTACTTACAGACAAAGAAACGATGTTGTGTGATTAGAATATTTATTGAGAACAAGATATATTTAATTTTGCACTTCAGTATCTGACTCTTTTTAGATTCTATTGAATATGTACTGGCTATATGGGAGATATGTACTACACAAATAAATGTGTTAGTTAATGACATGCTCATTTGATGAAGATGAACGAACAAATTTTAGCAGCTGCACTGAAGTACCAGGTGGTTTTAATAAAAAGTAATTGAACATGCCTGGCAAATTGTTTTTTTTTTTTTTTTTTGCTGTTTTTATGGCGAATAATTGTGAGAGGCAGCTAGAGTAGAGGAAGCTAATTGCTTTTTTATATACAGCCTGTAAGATTAAGGAAAGATGCATTTCTGACATAAACTACTTACTATTAATGAGTCCCGCTTTTATACTAGTATAACTCTTTGATATATTTTCTTCACCCTTTTTTTTTCTTTTTAGTTGAAAAATTACCTTTATCACGTCAGTGTTATGTTTTCACAGGTACAATTTTGAATTATATACTGTCTGACTTTATTTTCCAGACCTCTCAGTTCATAATAGAAGTATTAACACACCATTTATTTCTCTCTCACATTTTCCCATTAAAACTCTTGTTCCTTATTCAGAGTGTTCAGTCTGTAATGAAAAGTTTGGTGGACCTAAACTGAGAGCTGTTTGATGTACTAAGTATGCTATCTGTATATTACTGTAAAACAATGGAAATACATAATATCACTGTGAACATTTTCCAAAAGAAATCATGTTTTATATGATGAAGTTTGTTGTATTTCAAATGCAGTTTACTAAATATTCTATTACTGAAGCATGTCAGAGGAAGATTGCATGTTAAAGAAGCAAAATAGTGGGAACATTAGGATTAACATTTCCAGTAGTGTAGTGAATGGCTGTATAAAGGAGATTTGTAAACAGAATCATTTGTCTTGGTGCCTTCTCATCTAGTGCCAACATATAAGCAGGAGAGTTTCAAGTTGTTTCTGGTAAAGGAATAGATCCTTTGCCCATCATTCATTGGCAGGAATGTGTAGACTTTACTGGATGGTTAGGTGAGGCCTGGTTGTTGAAGGAAAGTTAAGCCTCATATGGGGAACTTGAAACTGGATAGTTTATGGAGTAAGTGGATACATTATGTGAGCAGGAATAACACAGCAGCATATAGTTAGATATTTTCATGATAAAAATACTAATAAAGTAGGAATTATTGCAGTTCTTATCAAAAGTCTAAGGTATGTGGTGTTAGGAGGAACCCCAGAAGGAGCAAGCTATTATGTATAAAATGTGATGGCTATGACTGTAGTAGTTGGCAGACGTTAATGTAGCTGCTTCACAGTAAGAGGTTCTCTGTTTTAATTCTCAACTGGAGTGCCTTCTGTGGGGAGTCTGCATGTCCTCCCTGCATTCATGTGGGTTTCCTAGAGGTACTCTGGTTTCCTCCCACATTCCAAACACATGCATCTGAAGCACTTCTCCCCAGACCTCCACTTAAAATAGACTCTGTTCTAGTTGGACTTGCCTTGTCAACAAATGTTAAATAAATAGCCAAGTTCCTTTATGAAGCCTTTTGGATGAGATGCTGAAATAGCTGGTTTATTAATATGGATCCATAAATTAGCCAGTTTTGAATTTGTATTTTTGTTGAACAACCTATTTTTTTTCTGAGTTTATTTCTGGTAGATGCAGTTGTCTTGATGAATTTACTAACATAACTGTACAGGATACTTGTGAATAATTCTGCATAGGCGGCTGTGTTCTCAGGATTTAAGGGGGCTTGAAATTTAGGCAGTTTGTCACTTAATTATAAAATGTTTGCCTTAGAATAATTCCTAAATGCTATGTGGTTAGCTGGCATTATGGCTTTTATTATTATTTCAAAGGAAATGACTGTATAGTCTGACCTTACCAAAGAAGATATTACACCTGGGGGGGGGGGGGGTATCTCTAGACGTACAAATTTGAGGTTGTGCATGATTTCAACTTTGTAGTGGGGTAGTGAATTTCCCCTATAAATATGGTGTTGGGTTGAATTATGAGAGTCTCCAGTAAGTTTAAGTATGAATTATGAGTCTGCTAGATCAGAAAGGGGGATCTATAGCTAGCAATGATATGATATAACATGTTGCAATGATATGGTATAACACGCTGCCTATAGTAATTCGGATGTGGAAAAGCTCAAACACATTATCCTGCTTGACAAGCCTTGAAGTGAGCTTGTTATTGATGCAGACTGGAAAACCTCAAACATTAGTCATTGTAGTGCAGTAGTTGACCTAAATGTGTGGAAGGCATTGTAGCCCTGCACTGTTGGGGTGCTCTCCATTACTTTTAATCATGTGTTGATTACTGCACAGATGTCTGCTTTCTCCAGTGTGAGGAGGCACTGGGGGCATTGACGTTTCTTGTTTAGACTCCTGACATTGAGCAATAATACCTTTCGATTCCCTTATGTTGGTTTTGTTATATTGGAAGATTTGTCAGTTTGGCATTTTCTTAAAAAGGCACTATGGAGGAGGACAATATTTTAGCCAATATTTGAAAGCCTAGAGGGGACCGGTCCAGACCATTCTTGGCAAAATAACATGGTCTACCAACCATATCCTCCCATGCTGACAAATATTGCAACCCCCTTGGAACGACTTCAGATGCTTACCCAGTCATTAAAGTCCTTCATCTTTTGCACATGTTGTGGCATCATCCTTGGTAAAGGTAGAATAATCACTAATATTAATATGTTCTGTGATACAGTCTGTTTAAAGCTGAATGCCATATTTTGAGTGTAAGCAACCAATGTAAGTCACATGCATCCATACCTTAGAGTCTGGGTATGGGAATCTAATATCAAAGGTTCATAATTTTAATCTTATTGATTTTACTTTTTCGTATCCTGTCAATTTCATTCTTTTATTATTTTGTATTATTTTATTTTATTTATTCCTTTTTAATCAGGTTAATCCTTCAGTCTCAGTAGTCTCTTTTCAGGAGACCAATGGTGATATTCATACTGAGTAGGAGGAACTTGGCCAAGGCAATTAGGAATTCGCCTTACTCTTTTATACATGCTTTTGTCACTTCTAGCATGGAGGGTGCTGAACATGAAGGCACAATGACAGAGGGACTAGAGCAATGCTTAGAGGAGGTATTATTAATAGTAAACATAGCTGAATCCATTCAAACAGTACAAATTATGAACATTTATTCAGGAGGTTTGTTTACTAAGGTATAGGAGGATCTAAATCAACAAAATTAACAGGGCAAAAATGATAGAAAATGTCATGAAAGAAATAGATGTGGATGACACAATGGAGGCAGTTATCCCTGAAGATGTGGATTCTGGTATTCTTGTGACTATAAATGTACATAATGAATATCAATTTCTATAAAGTGGAGGAATTTGTGGAAGTTGTTGTTCTCAACAGCAGTAAAACAGCACTGAAGGAGAATGCATTTGTATGCAGTAGTTAGTGTATGGAAAAGCAAACTACAAAAATCTACAAGATGTCTTCTCTCAAAACACATTGTAAGAATTAATTATGTGAGAAATTACCATATGACTGATAATATGTGATTATACCATTAGAGTATGCATGGTATGACTTGTATTCAGCAATGAGTATAAATATAAAGAAACGAGTTATAATTCAATCAGTGATGATGATGTTGAGGACAATTATACAAAAAAATATTTGCAAAATGTTTATAACTCATATTAATATCAAAAACCAAGGTCAGTACAAGTCTAAGGACTGGGGATGGGAATATGTAGTCTCTTCGCAAATTAAAGAAGGCAAAATGCATTTACTTAGAGTCATTTTATTTCAGGGAAACAATGGCTTTGTTACATTATTTGGGCCAACCAAATACTATATTCTTTATTTCTTTATGGGTCAAATGAATATTTCATAAACATTTGTGTTTATTTATTTATTTATTTGACATTTGTTTACTGGGATAGTCCTTCTTGGTCACCAAACCCATTTTTGGCTGAGGCCTAGGGAGAAAAGCTCCACATTAATACATTGCTCACATATCATACAAAGCTTATATGTATTATGCAATAGGTTACTTATAGGAGAAACATGAAGATGAATGTTTCTAGGCATGCACACTTAGTTGTTTATATAGTACTACAGCAGATAGATTTAGAGGATTACACTCATAAACAAACTTCATATATCTTCTTCAGGATAATAGTATTAGCAAAAAGTGTGCTTGGTTGTTGTGACATAGGTGTGGGTCAGACATAGTGTTAGACTTATAGAGTGGGATACAGTTTCATTGACTTTCTCTTATTTGTTGGTAGGCTAGTTTAGAAGGAGGAGGTTAGTGTAGTGAGAAGAGATATAGGGGCGAAGGAGTGGGTTAGCCTGGAGTTAGGCATGCACATAACCATGACGTGCTTAGGTGTTCTCTTAGGGAAGCTTTAAAGACTGGTAGGTTGGGAGTTTGATTAGGCTAGATGGTAGGGCATTCAATAATTTGGAGATTGAATATGAGAATAGTAATTTTCCTGGTTTCCTAGAAGGTCTGTATGTTTCTAGAAGTTTCTTGTCGTTGGATCTGAGTGATCTGTTTGGTTTGTAGTGTTGGATCAGAATGACTAGGGTCAGACAATCAGAGGACCTATAGTATAGTTTGTGAGTTGTAGTTAGGTGTGTATAGGCTAGCTGGTTTGGTGATTCCAGCACTTTAGCTACTTTAGATTTAAAAAATGCCCTTGGTGTGGAGAGAACAGGCATCATACAAATGACTGCAAATCTGAATGTGGAAATGGCATAAATATGAGCTTTATTGGAATGTGACATGAATGCATACATTTTAGTTGACAATGATAATATAAATGATATAAATGTGCATGTTTGAAAATAAGGAAATGAAATGGAAAATGAAACTATTTTGGAAGGTAGAACTGATGTTGAGCAAAAGGATGAAAAGAAAGAAGTTGAATTAGATCATAGTGCACAAGTACCAAATGAGCAAGATTTTTCTGTAAGTGGAAACTGATAAATAAGAAATTAATATTTATGTGCAAAATAAAATCAAGTTAGAAATGAAAGACAGTGAAGAAGAAAATGAACAGTTATGTAAATAGGAAAGGGGTATAATGCAGTAGAGAGGAGAGTAAATGTCAAGAAAAGAATTATAAAACTAATGAATGCAAAAGAGAAAAATAGAAAAAAATGATCTAAATATTATCTCCTTAAATGTTAAAATTACAATTATTTAATGTATATGTTCATTAAGTGGGTAAGCTAACCTGACCAAAGTGTCCCTTTTCTGGGAAAACCTTGGAGCACTCTCTGGATTAGTGACATCATCAGAGTCACACAGTATCAAACGGAGGTAGAAGAAATCAAACCTTTAAGCCTTGACTTCAGAGAACACTGTATGAGTAATGCATAGCATAAGTCTTCTGCAGTGGCTGCTAGAACAGTGAGTTTGTGTACAAATGATGTGAAGACAGATATGAGTTTATTACATGCCAGGTATTTGGGTTTAAGACAAATACTACAATTTAAATTACTGCTGAAAAGAAAATATACATGCAATTTGGACACAAAAATATATTCAAAATTAGCAGCCTGTTTAACCATTCTGATAGTAATCATGTATATCAAATAATGGCAAAGCTAGAAAACTGTCAATGATAGATATAAGAATTAAGGGGAAAGCTGAAAATTATACTAGTCTGTGCTTAAGTGGACATGAGACAAAGAGAAGATTTATTTCATAACATTAAGCTATTTGTGCTTATAAATAAAGTAATTATTGTGTATGATTTCAACTGTAGCATAAGGAAATAAGGATAAAAATAACACTATATAATAAAATTTAAGGAATTTCTGAGCAGAGGTTGGGATAAAAAATGCATGTGCATTTATATTTTGGATACTAAATTTAGGACAGTTAATTATGCCTTTTTGGCAATAAGGAGCTACAAGAAGAAAAACTGGTTGGAGAATTTTAAATCATTATACTGTATGGTAAAGAACAGGAGAAAATTAGGAAGTCATAAAAGAAAGAAAGAAATGTTACAATTAGCATTTAATGGTTAAATTTTTGAAAGGAATATAAGAAAATATTCAGGGCTCTAGAAACTCAAGAAGAAGAAGAAATAGGTGGAGTTGTAGAAGCTTGTCAGTGTCTCAAAACAGCATGTGAAAGTGCTACAGAACAGATATGTGTCTGAGCCAGGTATGGAAATAAGATACATAAGAAAAGAGGGTGGTGGAATGCAGAAGTCCAGGAAGTCATAAAAAGAATTAAGAAGTGAAGGAAAAGGTGTGAGAGACAAAAGACTGACCAGACTAGGAAGGAATACTTGTTGACTAACAAACAGGCTAAGACAGGAATTGCAATAGCAAAGAACAAGGAATCAGAAGCACTATGCCAACATCTGGAAGGTGACTCAGTAGATGGCACAAAGAAGGTATATCAGGTTTCAAGGCAAAGACAGAAAGATAAAGTAAGTAGTCAGACATCCCTCATTAAGGATGCCACCAACAACCTGCTCACCAGCCCATAGGACATTAAAAGGCAGATGGATGGAGTACTTTGGGCAGTACTGATATAGTCAGAAGTCCCATAGCAGTGGTCAAATTACTTCAGGCCATGTACAAAGAAAACAATGACTTAAGTATAAGCAGTGTCTCACAGAGGGGTGCCCAGTGGGAGTGGGTGTGCATAAGGGTTCAGCTCTGGGGGTCACTGTTGTTCACACTAATGATTTATTTATTTATTAATTGACACTAGATGACTTTGAAAGTCTGACTGGGTTGGTACACATTTTCAGTGGAGTCTATGGAAAAAAAGTTCCAAAGTATTACAAAAACATTTTAACAACAATAATTTTACAAACTTCAAAAATAAAAGAAACCATCTACAGATTAAATTATAATAGCAAATTAGACATAATGAGAAAGCATTGGTTATGAAAATATATAACTTTATTTATAAATGTAATATTTAGAGAAATTTTAGGAAGAGAAGTTAAAGGTAAGTTAATATAATACAAACAGGAACTGCAATACCAAGTGAGAGAAGAACAGAGTTATAGCATATTTAGAAAGGTAGTCAGGGGAGAGAAATGGACGTTTGGGCAGTTTTTTCCATCTCTTTTAACTTTCTGATTTAAAAGCCCACATTTGCACTTGTTTCCCACCTTTCCTGTAACTAGACTAGCCCAGACTCAGATTTGCTGTATCCAGGACTGTTTGTAAGCTTCCAAGCCCCCCCCCAAGCCTTTCTGTGTTGGAGGGAAGCCTTCTAGCTTATCAGTGGGAGTGGTAAGCACTAGGTGGCCTATCTACCGGAAGAGAACTGTTTTTTGGTCCAGAAATTGTAGTCTACTGGCCATTTGGGCATTTTTTTCCATCTCTTTCAACTTTCTTGATTAAAAGCCTGCATTTGCACTTGTTCTCCCTCCTTCCTGTAACTAGTCTAGTCCAGATACAAACTTGCTGTATCCAGGACTGTTTGTAAGTTTCTGAGTGGTGCCACCAAAGACTGCTTTTCAATTTTTTTCCTTAGATCTGCTAGTTTTCTCCTCTCCCGCACTTTTACTAGCTTATTAGTCTAGCACTTTACCAGGCTTCTTGTAGCACTTATTGTAGCACACAAAGTGCTACCAGCACTAAACGTTCTACAAGGAAACAGCTCCACTACTTATTATTAATGCCCACCCCTCCAAGCATGTCTAAAGGTCAGTTCTGTGTGCTTTCTCCTATTTATCTGGTGAACTTGGGCATTCTGAGGCAATGTAGCCACTGCCTCATGTACACTGACAACCCTCTCCTCTTACATCCCAACACTCAGACTTGCGAGAGATGCACTTATATATCCAAGTTGGAAGCCATGCACTCTCCAGCCAAGACCGGAATAGCTGGTCTAGAGGAGAAAGTCATCACTTGCATCACACCACATGGAACACATAGCCCTCCAGAACTCACACCGGCAGTGCCTTCACATAAAAACACAAAGCACACACCTGCCTTCTCAGAGGCTCTCAATAAAAATCTACCCAAACAGCAGAGACCTCTAAGGCAGAAAGGCACTCAACCACCACAACACAACACTAATCACGAGACACATAACTCTCCTAAATAGTGTGCCACTCAACCAAAGCCCCTAAGGCACAACAGCATGCCCAACACACTATTCATAGGTGACTTGATAGTGAGGCACAATGATTACCCACTCACTAAGTTGAATAAGGAGAAAGTAACAGTCAGCTGCCTGTCAGGTGCCAGGATCTGCCACATAACACATGCAGTCAGATCCCTCAACAACAGGTATAAATATGACTCTGTCATTGTACATGTGTGTGTGAATGACTTGAGATGTACCTCCCTGGACTACATGAAAAGAGACATGGAGGAACTCTTGGATTATGTATCCCAGGCGGGTATGACCCTAGCACCGAGCAGCATCCTACCATAACTCAGAATTATACCATCGTACAAACAGAAAATGACTGATTTCAACAATTGGCTAAGTTTCTGGTGTCATTCTAAGGGGTTCCAGTATCTGTCTGCCTGGGATAACATGACTGACAGACCTCAGTGCTTTGCCAGAGATGGCCTGCATCTGTCAACCCTGGGCTTCCGGATACTGGCCAATGCTCTTTCACCCCTATAGTGTCTTTTTTAGGCAGTGTTCCGAAGACCAAATTACCACCATAACAGCTACAAACAAATGTAATCTGAGGGTCATTCTGCTCAACGCTAGAGGTCTAAATCTCAAAATGCACTCGCTCGAAACACTCCTCAAAATGGAGAATGTCGACATTTGTGCTGTCACAGAGACCTGATTTAAAGTAGCAGAAAGCACTTGTCCATTACCAGGCTATAACTCATTCCACACCTTTCAGCCCCAGAACTTGGACCAAAGCCCCAAAGGAGGTGGTGTTTCCATATTCATAAAGGATGTGCACACCTCTAGACTGGTAGCCCAACATAATGCCTCAGAGATACTTCAGGTGCAGCAAACATTGGTAAGACAGCGATTCAGGTCATAGCCTGCTATAGGTCCCCAACTATGTCCCAAGACTCACACTCCACATTCCAAAGCACCCTGGAGAATATTAGGGTCCAACCTAACACTCTCATACTGAGCGACTTCAACTACCCCTCCATTAACTGGGAAAACTACTCATTAACCAATATACTGGGCCGAATCATACACCAATGCACTGTACGAACAAGTACACAAATGCATGGATCTCGCCATACCCAATAGAACCAAGATGCTCTCCTCCAATAAAGGAAGCCAATCTGGTGGTCCCCTGCCATAAACAAACTCTACAACAGAAGGCGGAAACTGATGCAGAATAAGGTGAAGTCCCAAGACTGGAAAAACTCCCTTATCAGCTTCAATAAAAAGTTGAGATCCCTCATCAAATCCTCTAAAGCTAGCTATGAAAACAGGATTGCAGCAGATAGTAAAGACAACCACGTCAATACCCAGATTAGCTCTGAACTACTGCACAATGTTACCTCCTATACTGTGGTACACCAGTGGTGAATGGCAGGTACTAAGAGAGAGAGAGAGAGAGAGAGTGGAGTGCCGTTTAACTGACTGATACCTACTGGAGAGGTAGCTTTATAACCATAGAAAAATGGACTGTGACAGACCTAGTGAGGAAGTTGTGGTGAAGTTGGAGTTTGCTGTGACAAACTTTGTTGAAGGCTTTAGACAAGTCTAGAAATAAGGAATAAACTAGTTAGTTGGTATCTCTAGCTTTATTGACAGTATTCATAAAGGTTAGAAGTGCAGTGTTAGTACTATGGGAGGGACAGAAACCATGATGTGTGGAGGATAGGAGATCCTCCAGCAGAAGATAGTTTAGCAATTGTTTTTGAAAATATTTTTATTAATTTGGAGGGGGATAGGATTGCTATAGATCTAAAGTTTGTAATGCTGCTGAAATTCCTCCATTGTGTAGAGGGACAATATGTGATTTTTTTTTCCAGAGAAAGGCAATGTGGGATTACTGTAGTGCCTCTTTATAAGGAACAAGATCAGATATTTAATGCTATCAGCTAAAATTTAAGTAGATATTGGCTTACATTTGTTTAAAAGTAGTTTTATATATGATGTGGGTACAGGTTTGAAGGTGAAAATGGATGTGGTGATATGTTGCTGTTGTGCAGGGTTTGGACTGGATGCTGGGGAATTGTTGGTTAGGGACTCTGTACTGTCCATGGAATATGAGTTGTATTCTACTGTATTATTGTGTTGTGAGTTATTGGGAGAGGGCTAAAGGTTTGATTTTTGGCTTGGAGGTAAGATTTCTTCAATGGCTAACCAGAATTGTTTAGGGTTGATAGGGTTATTATTGCTCAGAAAATTGTTACAGTATAGTTTTTGTCTTCATTTATTTGCTTTTTAGTATGGTTGTGGAGCATTCTAACTTTTCAACATACTGTGATGTTTTATATTTTTGCTTTTCTTTCCATGCTTTTCTCTATCATGCACTAAGATTCTACTCTTTTTGGATAGCCAAGTTGTATTACTTGTTTATCATGTCTTCCTTCTAGGAGGTACAAGACTATTTAGGATATTTAGGAAAGCTGTACTGAACTCATTTATAGCATCACCTAAGGGGAGAATTTTTAAGATTTTCTTGTTAATAGATGCTAAGGTAGTCATGAATATTTATGGGTTTAACTTGGGAAGGTTTTGTGTTGTTTTATAAACATGCTGTTTCAGTGGATGTGTGAAATGTCTGGTTGTATAGATTGGGAGATATCACAGAGAGACTCTGACATTGTACCCATGGTCATAAATTTGCTAGGGTTTTATACTAGGATCCAGTCTAACAAAGACTTTGATGTTTTTCTATAATGTGTGTGAGGCTATTATCTAGTTGTCTGAAACTGTATAAGATCATGCTAAATGTAGGGGAGTTAGAGGTTATGTCCAACCAACTGACATTGACATCACCTAGTAGTATTTTTCTTGTGATTGTTTGGATATCCAGTGCTGGATATCTTCATGTTTAGCTCCACTCTTGCCAGGAGAGATGTAAAGGACAATAATACATATTTGTATCTTTTCAGGAAAGTAATAAGAAGCTTTGGTGATTTGAATTTTGGTATTGGTTTGTTGTTGGAGGAAATGTGGTAGTTACTGGGAAATATTAAAGGAATGCCACCACCATTCCTCTTTGTATGGACATTACAGGTGATATTATAGATGAGCGGTATAATTTCAGAGTTGTTTATACTGGGTTTAAACCACATTAAAGTTATAGTGAGAATATCGGGCTTGTGTTGAGTAATCCAGGCATGTACTTAAGTACTTGTATTTTTATGCTTCTAGTATTTATTGTGGCAAATATTAGATTACTGGGGCTGGGGTTGATCATTGTGGATTAGAATGGTGTGCAGAAAAATATTTCTTGATATTTTTTGTGATAGGTGGGGCCAGGATTAGGGTGAGTGTCTCCTTGGAAGATTTCAGCATACTGGGGTATTCTTGAATCTTGTTATTTGGAAAGTATTTTTTGACTTACTATTATTTTGAATTGAGTTGAAATGGAGTGATTCAATCTATATTTGAGGTAAAGGTGAAGGGCATCATTAAACTGGTTTGGTTGTGTGGAGAGTTTAGGGAGGAAGTATGGATAGGTGTTTGGGATGCAGCTGGAGAGATGTTGAACTCTATTACTGAGTAATGGTAGGATGAGAAGTGCCTCAGTAGAATGAGAAGAAGATAGGATAAGCTGAAGAGTAACATAAGTAAGTAAGGGGATCTATGTTTTATTGATGGCCAGTAGTGAGGAAGTAGGAATCAAAAGGAAGCAAGAAGTTTCATATCTGAATGGTATTTAGTGCTGGTAGAGAATGAAAGCTAGTAAAAGGTAGGTAGGGAGGAAGTATTCTCTTTGAAGGTAGTAAAGGTTGTTCTGGTATCTTAACTTATGTTTCTGAAGTGTGCAGAATAGAAGACTTTGAAAGGATAGAATACGAGGATGTAGAAGATAGGAAATAGTGAAAATTTATTTCAGAAAGTAGAAAATGAAATATGGAATAATATTAAGGTACTGTTGGGAAGAGGTCTGAGTATGAATGGATATAGTGCAAAGCAGTATGGAAGGGAGAAAGGTTGTTGTGAATTATGGTAAATGCTAGAAAGAAGTTGGGAAATAGGAAAATAGAAACAGGAGTGTTTGTATGATAATAGTTAGGTTGTTTGGGGAGGGTTAGGGAATGGATGTCACAGGTGAAATGTGTATGTGAGAAGTATAATGGTAGAGTAAGAGAGGTTGGGTGGGAATTTGGATTTGGATAGGGGAGTGGTGTGAGATACCCATCCTCAGGTAAGTTATTACAGAGAGCAATCAGTTTACAGCCAGGGAAATGCAAAGTAGAACTGGTTTTATTTATTTTTATTTTATTTCAGTATGATGACTGGGGAAGTCCACTGGGCCGAGAAGAGAACATTTTCAGTAGAGGCTCGGGAAGAAAAGCTTCAAGAGAAAAACAAATTGGTACAATATTTACATGTTGCAAGGTAAACATAATTATTGAGAAATATAAAGTACATTGAATATAAAATATATAGTCATTTAACATAGTAAGTTAGGTATACACTGAGAATTGAAAAATAAGCATACAAGTACTGGAAACAGTATTACATCATAGAGAGTGGATCTTCTTATACATAGAGTATTGAAATATAAGCATACAAGTACTAAAAAACAGGAGTACATCAGTGGTAGGGAGTGGATTCCCATAAAGAGGCTATGGGATATAAGTGATGAATACAACAGAGAGGAGAAAAAGAGAGGGTTAGAGGGGTACTTAAGTTGGGGTCGCTTAATTGGAGCATGACAAGGGCATTCCTATTTAGAAGACAGATGAGAGAACAGGTGAGATTTTAAATTGATATGGTTTGATAGATTGCATAGGTGGGAGGGAATAGATTCCACTGTTTGGCTATGGAGCAGGATAGCAGTAGTTGACCAGGAGGACATTAGGGTTTGTAGACTTGTAGGGGATTTTGGTTTTTGGATCTGAGGGAGCGGTTTGGTATGTAGGGTTTTAAAGATGTAGCGAGAGAGGGGCAGTTTGCAGGTTTGAAGATGAGCTTGTGGTCAGTGGTAAGTTGGAGATATCTCAGGTAGTTGGGTAGTTCGAGTCATTTCAGGGTGTGCAGGGAGTGGCAGTGATGGGATGAGTTTTTTTGCATTAGTTGCAAATTTACATATTTTGTGCAAACAGGATTTGAGTTTGGATCATAGGCCAAGCTGGAGATTCATGAATAAGGGAGCACCACACATAAGAAAGGGGAGAAGGAAGGTGGATACAAGAGTTTGCCGGGTAGAGGGGTTGAGGTAGTGGTTGTGTCTGTAGAGGACACAGATTTGATGATGGGTTTTCTTGATTGAGGAGTGTATGTGGGTGTCAAATATTAGGTCTTCATCAATGATGATGCCTAGAAGCTTGGTGTAGGGATCAATTTCAAGGGGAGTGTTATTCTGGCTAAGTATGGAGAATGAATTTTTGTCAATATTAGAGTTTCTGGAAGGTGTAAAAATCATTAGTTTTGTTTTATTAGCATTTAAAGCCAGGTGGTTGGATTGCATCCAGGTTTCTGTTTTGGAGAAGGCTAGTAACGATTTTAATAGTAGTTTGGAGGGGCAGGAGGATGAGCAGATGATAGCTGAGTCATCTGCATACTGGATGGCTGAAGATTCAGGAATGGAGTGGTGGAAGTTGTTGATGAAAATGTTAAAGAGTAGAGGACCCAGAATGGAACCTTGGGGAATGCCGGTGGGTATTCTTTCATTTACTGAGTGCAGAAATCAGGAAGCTAGGGAGACCAAGTAACTGCCATATACAGTGCAATATATTGGTCAGGAGAAGGGACAGTGGACAATTTAGTGAATGTTCCTTAGAGTGCTAGGACTACTCCTTTGAGAAGAATATCACAGTTACTTTCAAGCACAGGGCAGGCACATATTTGACTAGTTAAAGTTAATACACAGTAAGGATCTTCAAGTTAAGCTTGCTTACATTGTTGAATGACAAAGTTCTCAGTGAAAAGTTTCAGGAGTCAGAGCTGTCATAGAACTCCTGCAATATCAGGATCAGAATTGGATGCAGTGACCACAGACTCTGAAAGGAAAGAAAAGAGAAAAACTCTACTAAAGTGTAATATTATATTGAGAGTCTCTGAAACAATAAAGTTAATACTTATTCCTAGAGATGATGGAAGGACTACAGTGAGTCAACTATGGGGTATTGTATGAGTAGAGAGATGGCAAAAAAGTTTATGAATTTAAGGTCAAAAATAGGTTAACTGGAAGTAGTCTGGTAAAGAATTAATATAATACAGTGTATGGTGCTGTATAGAGCAAATGATCATAACATAGTGCTACACTGCTTAGCATAGTACAAAACCATCACTCAGTAAACATTCATTGGATTAACAAGTATGTCAAAAGAGTGCCTTAATATATATGGTTTTTGCTTCCTAGCTGTGGATTTATTCTTCCTGGACCTGTTCTTTTTCTATTTTGTGTGTTTATATATATATATATATATATATATATATATATATATATATATATATATGTATATAAATATAGATAGATCGATATATATATATATATATGTGTATGTATATATATATATATATATATATATATATATATATATATATATAAAAATATAGATAGATCGATATATATATATCTATATATATATATATATATATATATATATATATATATATATATATATATATAGATATAGATATAGATATAAATTTATATATACCAGAACACCTGCAATTAACATTGCATACATGGTGGAGAACCTTAACAAACAAGTCGGAAGGGACAGATCAACAAAGTTGCTGTATGCAAGTGACCTGGAACTACAGGTAGAGTCTGAGCAAGAACTTCAGCAAAAGATAGGGGGATGAATGGTAAAATTAAGGCATGTGAGATAAAATTCAGTACAGATAAGAGTCTTGTAATGGCAACACATGGGGAAACCAGAATACGCTGGGAATTGAGATTGAAAGGAAAATAATGAAACAGTGTAACAGCTTCATGTATCTGGGAGTGGTGAATGAGGTAAAGGAAAGTCTGAATGAGGAGGCCAAAGCTAGAATCAGAGGGGCTGCAGCCTACTAGAACAGAGTGCCTGGGGTAGTGTATGACAGAAGAATGCCAAAAAATCTGAAACATAAGGTGTGCAAAACAGTGATGAGACCTGTATTACTGTATGGTTCAGAAACCTGGGCAGTAAAAGCACTCCAGATGAGGAAGCATGAGGTATTGGGGATGAAGTGCCTGAGAAGAGTTTTAGGATGCAAACTGCAGGACAGATGAAGAAATGATGACACCACGGCAGAAGCCAAAGTAACTCCAATGGTCAAAGACAACAGATTACAGTGGTTTGGGCACATGTGCAGAACAGTGAAAGACAGTTGGGTGAAGAGGATTTGAGACAGACAAGAAAAAGGAAAGAGGAAACAAGGGTGTCCAGCAAAGAGGTGGTTGGGTTGTGTGAGAGAAGACCTGTAACAGTCAGAAATCTCTAATGAAGAAGATAGCAGAGTGGCATTGAAACGAGACAGATGGTGACAGTTGACACAACACCACAACTCCAAAGGAGTTGATGATGATGTTGATGATGATGATGATGATGATGACAATGAGGAAATGGATTAATTCAGTGTTCCGGCAGTGAGGTCATCAGGCAGGCACTATTTTATGCATGGCATGAAAACAGCTTAAGAGATAGCTAGCTAGCTAGATAGATAGATAGATAGATAGATAGATAGATAGATAGATAGATAGACAGACATAGGTATATATATACATACACACATACTATATCTATCTATCTATCTATCTATCTATCTATCTATCTATCTATCTATATATATAATGTTATTCAGGTAACTTATTGCAACTTTAAAAATTAACACCTAATGGGACATATTAACTCCATTTCCATTTACAAATATTGAGACATATGCAACCAAGTGCAAAGCAATACATATACCATAAGGCTGATGGATAGCATTAGTATTGTGGTTAGGGTTGGAATTAAGGCATTGGTTAGGGTTAGGGTTTGACCCCTGCATCATAATTACTTATGCCTACTAACTCTAACCATAGCGCTAGCCCTAACCATAAAACTACACTGCCCCTAATGCCAAACATCTACATAACAAACACATACACCTAAACCTGACACTAACCACAACTATAACCCTAACTCTTAAACGTACACCTAACTCTTGCCCTCACCCTAACACACTCATATTTGTAATAAATAAATAAATAAGTAAAAATAAAGAAATGGTATTTCTCCTGCCACATCAATATTCCAGCACCCTCACAATTTCGACTTACAATGTTCAAGTCGCAAGATTCTAAAGTCCATCCATTTAGTTAGTTAGTTAGTTAATCTTTTTGTTAACCAGTTTTGTTCCATTAGATCAGTGGCCTTTTTTAGAGGAGTCTCAAGGTGGTATTCATACTAATCAGGTTAAATTTGGCTAGTGCGCATGGAATTTTCTCTGTTCTTACAATAACTGTTATTAGATCTTTTAGATGTACCTTAGCCACCACCAATTCAAACAGATGGGGCTTCAGTTTAACATCTCGTACACTTTACTGACCTCCTTCCACTGTTGTTACATCTGAAGCTAAGTATGTGAACATGTGATCTGCACATTTCACCCAGTGCACTCTCAAAGCTGATAACAAAAAATATGCATAAAGTATTCAAAAAAACATTTTGGTTACTTTTTAATCAGAACCACACTGAAAAATGCTTGTCTTTGTTGGTTGGAATGCATTTTATGTTTCTCTCTGTCATTGGCTTGACTCTGGAAGAAGAAAAGAGGCTGATTTCCTTGAGTGCAAAAAAGGACCAACAGCAGAAATGCACAGATTCTAAGTGTTTCTACTATTGGTGGGTTTTAGACTCGATGTACCAGTATGAGAGTGGCTGCCCATCAACAATATCTCTTATTGTGGAGTGCTTTGTGTACCAAACAATTTGCACTTCTCTATAAGAGGAGTGAATCATTTGGTATATAAAACACAAACATTGCTTTTTATACCAAGCTATTTGCATTCTCTATATATGATATTCATATCACTGGGTATATAACACACCTCTCCTGTTTGGTATCTACTTTTCTGAAGTACAGACTAACACAGAAGGCCTTTGGCTAATGAAGTTTGCAGATGACTGCAAACTAGGAGCCATAAATCAAAACTCCTAACGATGTGGACATCCTACAAAAGGGCCTCACAGAGACAGATGCCTGGTGTCAAAGCCATGGCCTCAAGCTCAATGCCAAAAAGTGCATTGTCATCCCCTTTGGTAAAAACTCAATACCCATGAACTACCGCATAGGTGGTAGTCTACCTAACACTGAAAGTGTGATAAGAGACCTTGGGACAAAGGTGGACAGTAGTCTCTCCTTTGATAATCACATTGCCACAGTAGTCAGGAAATCCTTCTACGTGGCACACCTCATCACAAAAGGTTTCTCATCCAGGAAAAAAGAGGTAATTGTTCCTCTTTACTCATCACTCATTAGACCCATTATAGAGTACAATGCCCCTTTTGGTATGTACCTCACAAGACATTTACACAACTGGAAAGGCCGCAGAAAAAAAGTCACAAAGAGGATTACCAGCCTCAAACAAATGTCCTATGCAGACCGTCTCAAAAAACTTCAGCTTTACTCCATTACATATCACCTACTCAGAGGCAATCTCTGCCTAACATACAAAGCTATGTCAAACCCAGAGCTGCTGGACATGCTCCACTTAAAGAAATCCCAATACCTCTGAGCTACATGCGCTAGGGACCTAAACCTTGTCACTACAATAAATGGAACATACTGGAGGGATAATTTCCTGTCCCAGAGACTTCCCATACTCTGAAACAAACTACCTATTTATATCAAACAAAGCTCCTCATTAGCACTCTTCAAGAAAAATCTTGATTGGATGGTAAATAGGAAATTCACCCTGGGGATCACCTCTGTGGCTCTGCTCGACAGGGGCACAGGAAAATAATTTTCTTGGGTGATGAAAGCCAGTGTAAGTTTTTGGCTAGGCTTATATAGGCCCTAGGGCCAATAGCCTAGTACCTACCTACCTATGAATCTATGAACCTATGAAAAGTATAAGATACCAATGCTGCTGCTGTGTGTGTGTGTGTGTGTGTGTGTGTGTGTGTGTGTGTGTGTGTGTGTGTGTGTGTGTGTGTGTGTGTGTGTGTGTGTGTGTGTCATTGTGTATGGCTGCATAAATGTGAGTATGTGACTCTGACTGTAATGTTTGGTTTGTGTATGTCTGCGTTTGTGTGTGACGTGTGTGCGCAAGAGAAATTGTTTTTCTTTTTCCTACTTTTTTTTTTTGAGAATCTTTAGTTATTGTTTCTGTGACTCAACACATCAAACGATTTTTGAAGTGAGGTTATGCCTCGGCTGATGCCTCTTCCATAGCATTTGCTACTATAGCTATTACAAGAAAGTTTGTCACATTTGCATGCACAACATTTACCTGAGGGTGTTAAAGCAGAAATTTTAAATTCTTTAGAAAGGGATGTTGTTTTTTGAACAGATTTAATGAGTTGCTCATATTGTCAGCTTTTCTTTTCCATATCTGCTAAATGTTTTACATCTGCCTCAACACCCTTTGAAAAAAAAAAGCAGATGTTGCAAGCCTCTGTCAAGCAGAAATTTAGAAAAATGGCAATGAGGTTACAAAAAGAAAGGTCGGCCCCTGAAACAAGAATGGTCCAAAAAGCCTGAATGTATGCAAATAGTAATCCCCTTTCCTACCCTGCCTTAAATTTCCCCAAAATCTGATTATCTAGTTCTATCTTTGTCAACAGATAATCTCACACAAATCCTAGAGCGATAAATCAGGGATACATATCGCCCCTTTCTCCCTTTCAGGAGATTCCTCATCATCCACCAGATCAAACTTGATTTCCCTCCTGTCATTCAGCATCCCCTGACTAGGGAATGATGCATCCTCTCCCTCTTTCTCTGATAAGGAACATTTTTTTAACTCAAGAATGCTTCCTGAACCAAAGAAACCACTTGGAAACCAGTCTTAGATCTTTCTTTCCTAAATCAGTTTATGAAAGTCCCAAAGTTCAAAATGCTATCCCTCCAAGATGCACTACTGCTGATGGCCTTTCACCTTTGTATGGTAACTCTAAATTTAAAGATGCTTATTATCACATTCCTATAGACTCAGATTTCAATGTTTCTTATGATTTTCTATTAAAGGAAAAAACTTTCAGTTTTCTGCAACCATCCTTTGTGTTATCTACTACTGCTCCAAAGTTGCTTTCTTGTTCTAGTAACAGCCTGTTGCACACTGCAAGATATTCACATTTCCCTAATTTAGAAGACTTGCTTATCTTTGCAGAGTATTTTTTTAAAGTGTCAGCAATTTCTCATTTGGGAGTGAGATCTTCTTCACAGATTGTTGCTTCAGGAAAATATTCAAAAATCTTGTCTGACTCATTTTTATAGGAGTGTTTTCCGGCAGTTTGCCTAGATATGTGCTTTTCCTCACAGAGGGTAAAAAAATACCTTTATCTAAAGTATTTTCCTGATTTTTGCTATTCAGTTCAAGACTTCAGCAAGAGAATTTCTTATGATACTAGGATTCAAGGAATCCATTATTTTCATGATTCCTTTAGGCAGACTCCACAAGAGAAACTTCCAATAGTACCTAGAATCTGTATGGGTCCAATATTAGCATTCCCTGACATTCCAAATCCCAAATTTGGGATTTTCAAAAAGGGAATTACTGTGGTGGAAAGAAAAGTTGTCTCTGAATTTATGTCTCATTTTCCCTTCCACCTCCCGCACAGTCTGTAACTCATAGATGCCTTAGGCAGTGTCTTTGGGATTAAAAGTGCAGGGTCTTTGAAAAAAAAAAGGACAGACTAAAACACACAAAAATAAAAGAGACATCAGCAGTCATAAAAGTTCCTAAATCTCTTAGTCATTCCTGGACCATTGCAAGTGACTATAGACAACATCACAATGAGGTACATGAATAAAGAGAGGAGATACAGATCTTACCATCTGCGCAGATTAGCCATGGTAGCCTTGAATATAGCAATTAAACACAATTTCACTCAATAGGCTTCTTACAACTTTTTTGAGCAAAATATTGTGGTAGACAAGCTGAGTAGGACTGGGACAGACCCTCCCAAATAAAAAATAAATCAGGAGTCTTCCAGGATTTGATACAGCCATGGGAAACATCTAAGGCAAATCTTTCAGCCTCCATTCACAGCAATCAATTGGCAAAATTCTGCTCTGCAATTCTTTGCAAACAGGCCTGGAAAACCGATGCATTTGTATTTCTTTGGGCAGGAATGTTCCTGCATGCCATTCCACCATATCCATTGATATCTAGGGTTATTCTGAAGATTCTCAAGGACTCTTCAAAGGTCATTGTGGTGACTCCATGTTGGCCTAGGCGACAGTGGTTCTCCCTGCTTTTGGAAATGGCAAGTGGCAATTACCACAAGTATCCACATAGTCTGTACTTACTCACATAAGATATGGGTTGACACACCCTAACTTGAAGCAACTTCAACTAACTTCATGGATGATAGAATTTTAATACCTTCTAGGCAGCTATTTTCTGAGAATGTAGAGCAGGTATTAATGGAAGCAAAGAAACCTGCTACTAGGAAAAGCTTTTCTAGTTGGTGCTAATATAAGAAATGGGACCCTTTAAGGCTAGTATTTCTTAGGTTCAACACTATCTGTGTTAGTTATTATTCTCTGGCCTTTTTAAGTAAGGTTTATTTATCAGCAATTTCATCATGTCTGCTTATGGGGGTTCCCCTGTCAATGCATTTCCATGTTAAAATGTCATTGAAAGGGGGTTGTACATGCCTGTCACCCTAGAAAACAGATGGCTTCTCCACACCATCTTAACTTTCTCTGTGCTTTTTTGCTAATTTCTCTGACTTCTGCAGGAAGAGTGTCTGAAATGCACACTCTCATGGTGTGTCAACCTTATCTAACTTTCATAGAAATAGGGTATCGACAACTAATATTTCTGTTATGCCTGAAGTGGTATCTGAGTTTACTCTGAGTAAAACTTTCCATCTCCCTGCCTTTTCTCCAGATCCTAGAAATGAGGAGGAAAGAATTCTTCATACTTTGGATGTGTACAAACAACTAATTTATTATCTGGACTGAAATAAAACCTTCAGAAACTCTAATAACTTACTAATTTTTATGAGGCTAAAAAAAGATCAAAGTCAAACTAAACTTTAGTCATTTACAACTACACTCGTGTAGTCTAAATGAAATTTTGTACATCAGCTCTATTCCTGAGATTACAAAGGAAAGTGAAACAACATGTACAAGTAGAGGAATAAACATAACTAGCAAATACAACACTAATCCCAATACACACAAGAAAGAGCAAAGACATTTACCAATACTCATGTATGAAAACAATACCCTCCGTTGAGTTAACTCCCCTATTTAAGTAATACAAAACACACTACAGATTGAACAATGCCTAAGTTATTTGTCTAATATTACACTTCAGTGAATTAAATAATACTGACTATGTACATAATAGATAAATATTGCACTTACTTGGAATATATATAAGTATGAATTGCACAAATTATTTATTTATTTATTTGCATTTGTTTACTGGGTGGTCTACTAGGCCAAAAGTGAGCCCATTTTCAGTGGAGGTCTGGGGAGAAAATCTCCAAATCCAAAAACAGACATTATACAAATAGTAAGAGGCAATACAATAAACTAGACGATATACAGTAAATTAAACAGTGTACAAGTTATAAAATACAAGGCTGGATTACCAATACATTTTTAAGTATGCCAGACATAACATACATATCAGTCCAGTGACATGGATTACTTAGTATATATCTGAATATTGTAGTAGCTGCTGAGTAGAGAGGATGTGAATATTATAACAGTTGATTAGACTGAGAGTAAGGTAGAGGCATTTGGCCTCCACAAAATTAATACCAAGATTAAATAGCATGTATAGACATGGGTGCCGGAACCATAGACATAGGCACCCCCCCCCCCACACACACACACTTTCACAGCTGCAAGACCTTAACAAAATGGAGTTTTAGGACCAGAGTCATCACCCACAGTAAACTCTATTTCATATTTAAGTTTAAGTGCTGTTTGGAAGCTCCATTTCATACTTACTGCTGTTTGAAAGCTCTGTTTCATTATACAACGGAGCTTCCAAGCAGCAATAAATATGAAACGGAGCTTCCAAACAGGACTTAAATATGACAATTCCATATTTAATGGTGTAAGAGGGCAGGCACCTTAGTGTGTGGTTGTTATTGCTTAATGCACAAGTAATTCATGGTATCTCCATTAGTAAATTACACAAATAGACAGAATTAATAAAACAAGCTGTTTACATTACTGTTCAACAATTAACTGTAAATCGAAGCCACATTGGTCCATTCTTGAATGACACCCATGTCTGATACACTGATTGTTCCAAAGCCGAACGCCGGTTATTGGTGTGTAGAGGACTGGAGCCCCAGCGCTCTTTTGTCAGTTACAGTCTGTTTGCAATGATAGAGAAGCTATCTGGATTTACTAACCGCCGGGGATAACTGGAAATGAAACATTTCTGTAGGATTAGAGAATCACTGGGCCCTCTCGGTGAGAGATAAAACTGGTGTTAAGCAAGATGGCGTCCACCTCTTCTGGAAGTGGAGCCCCCACTGCAGGTGGCAGCATTAACTCTGGTAAAAAAAAGGAAGAGGGATGGGGATGTGGATTGTGCGTAGATTTGGATCAGATGAAGGCATGACTGCTTATAACACGTAGTGCGGGTTATCATGTGTATTAATGTTTCTGTTTACAGTATCTCCTCCCTGAGGCTGCACAAGTGGAACGTTTTGTGTTCTATTTCAAAAGTTCTTCTATTATAAAATATATTGATAAACGTGTTCTTAAGTACTTTTAATACAGTTTTCAAAATTGCAGAGTGTGTATTGCAGTTGATCCATATTTTGCATCAGACGTGGGGACTAGGTACTCCACCCATCAAGTTTGGAGTAGAGCATGTCAAAATAGTCTATTTGTAAGGTCCTGGAAGTTGAATGACAGTGATCACTGATGTTCTGCAAGCCTTGATGAATGTCTTACGTAGGGCATTAAATTGGAATGTTGAAAGTAACAAACTGACCTGTGTGGATAGGGGTTATTTGTGTATCTATTGATAGTGAGTGTGTTTCAGGAGTTGTCAAGTCCTTGTGATTGCGAGTCACAGGCTTGCTAAAATGTGTTGGTTGTGTATTTTTTTACCAAATTATAGTATAATTTGATGTCCATATAGTAATTTGTTTTGCCTTTTTGCACATTTTCCAAAGGTCTTTTGGGGCACATGTAAACTTCCAGTCGATAACAGTACTAATCCCATCAGAAAAAATGGTGGCGGTGACATCTCATTTCTGCAGTTTTATCTTGATAATGTTTTTACTTGACATTCCTCCCCCATTATGTAGAGTAAATTTCTTTCTGAATTAAATATTTGCTAAAATTGTCTCAAACACTGTGTCCACTTTGTTTTAGCCTAGACTTTTAAGTTGGAAGTAAGTAATCAAGGAGTAATTGCAAGGAAGGCATTGGGACATTATTGCGCTTGTATCTGTGTAACTGCAAGTGAGAGGAGTTCTTTATAAGTATTTTGGCAAGTAGTGTACCCTACTTTTATGGATAGTGGGAACTGCAGCTTCCCTTACACTTGGTGCTGTCAAATTTGCTATTTGTTCTTGCATGGACCACCTCAAAAATGTATTACTATACTCAGTATCCTACAGAGTGCTTATAGCTGACATGTCTGGCATACAAAGCATCCTCCGACATAACACAGATGGACCTACTGAACATCAGCAAGCCAAATGGCATCAGAAATACTCAGTCCAGGTATCTAAACTGAAAGTTGTGGAAAGATGGATATATATCACAGAGGCTACCACTGTTCTGGAACAGACTATCCATAAAAGTAAAGCAAAGCTCATCCACCCATATTCAAATGCAACTTGGATCTAAGGATGGGTAATAGAAAATGTACTCTGGGATTTCCCTCATGCCACTAATGGATAGAGGCAGTTCCTAAATGCTGCATCCCTTACATGGCCCCTTCAAATTATCTATGGTATGATCACAGTTGTTCTCACTAGGGCTAATATACAATTATCAGCCATGGGGATAGCTAAGACCAATCAGAAAATGTTAATTCCAGCACCAAAAGGGAATTGGCTAAGCTTAAAATCTCCTCCTAGTGAAGCTATGTTGTGGTAGCAAATAGTTATAAAAAATTACCCTTTTTAGTTCACTAAGTGCCCCTGTCACCCTCCACTCTCCAAGTCTTTAACAGCTTCTGGTGCCTATGTGTATAGATAGCTTCATAATAATATATAGATTGCTTGTAAGTGTCTGTGTTTCTCAAGATAGGTTATTATAAGTTGACAGCACACAGAATATACGAGCGGATTTGGGGCATCTATGAGACAGAAGGGAGGAGGGGATGAGCTGGGTAATATTTGGTTTTATATGGTCAGTCCTAGTACATATACATAGGCAGTGGGAGGTTAGGTGTTGTCTCAGGTGTGTCTTGAAGTGTTCTGGGTTGTTAGTAGTCCTGAGTGATGAGGGGAGAGCATTCCAGAGCTTAGCAATGGTAAAGGGATAGTGCATTTGACCAGCAGAAAGATTAAGTTTCACTACATTTAGGAGCATTTGATTTCCAGATCAATTGGGTGATAGATGGCAAACAGAGAGGAGAGGGCAGAGGAGTTAGAAGACCTGCAGATTAGCTTATGAGCTGTGGTTAGTTGTAGGTATGTTAGATATTGGGGTAGTTCAAGCCAGTTTAAAAGATGAAGTGATACAGAGTGGTGGGAAAACTATTTAGCATTGGTAACAGCTTCAGTGATATTGTTGGCGCAAGAGTATACTTTAGATTTGAGAGCGGCTTGGATATTGGTGAGGAGTGGTGCACCATAGAGCAAAGATGGAAGGAGAAAGGAAGAAGCAAAGGACAGTCATGCATAATAGGTAAGGACATATTTATGCCTGTAGAGGATGCCTAATTTCTGATAGGCTTTTTTATATTGGAGTTAATATACTGGTCAAAATGCATGTTTGCATCTATATTCACTCTTAGAAATTTGGTGTAAGGGACAACTTTGATGGAAATGTTGTTGAAGGAATGAATAGTAAATTCATTTTTGGGTAGTATGTGTTTTTTTAAGTCTGAATAACATGAGTTTGGTTTTATTAGGATTTAGGGCTAAAGGGTTGTTATACATCCAGGTTTCAATGGATGTAAAGGCACTTTGGGTGAGTGATTGTAGTTATGAGATGGATTTGGCAGTGCAGATGATGATGGAGTCATCTGCATATTGGATGACAGAAGCTTGAGAGATTGTGGAATGGAAATCATTGATAAAAATGCTGAACAGCAGTGGTCCTAGTATGGGTCCTTGTGAAACTCCTGTAGTGATGTTGAGGAATGGAGAGAAGGATTGGTGTCATTTGGTTGCTTGTTGCCTACCTGTAAAGTAGTTGGAGAAGCAGTTTAGGGTGGGATGACAGATGCTTAAAATGGAAAGTTTGGAAAAGAGAAGATGGTGGGAAACTGTATCGAACACCTTAGAGAGATCAAGAAAGAGTGAATAAATAAAAAGTGGCTTATGTGTCCATACCCATGGGACTAGTGTCCGGGTTCAGAAGTTTAATTACTGTAGGGCAGAAACTGTTATTGAATCTTGTAGTCCTGCCCAATGCCAGATGCTTAAACAGTTCATGCACAGGATGCATGTTGTCCTGTATTATTTTGGTTGCCTTTCAGATGCTTCTTGCAGAATAAAGATGTTGTATCAACGGAAGCCTGGAACCTGTTACCGTCTCTGCAACCCTCCCCACTCTTTGTAGTGCCTTCCTTTTTTTAACAGTGCAGTTTCCTAACCACACTGTGAAGTTGCAAGTGAGGATGCTCTCTATTGCACCTCTGTAGAAGGTGGAGAGAATATGAGGAGGAAGTTTAGCTTTATTCGGCCTTCTTAAAAATTGGAGGCATTGGTGTGCTTTCTTGACCAGTTGGTTGGCTGGTATTTTCCGACCATGACAGATCATCTGATATGTGTACACCCAGGAATTTTGTGCTCTTAACTGTCTCTACACTCTCCCCATTAATCCTGAGCATGTGGTGGTTTGTTCTCCTTTTTCTGAAGTCGAAGATAATCTCTTTGGTCTTGCTTACATTTGGGTCAAGGTTGTTCTCCTCGCAGCAGTTGAGCAGAGATGCCACCTCCTGTCTGTATGCCCTTCCCATTCTCCTTTGTGATGAGCCCCATGACTGTGGTGTCATCAACAAACATGATGATATGGTTGGACTTGTGCTTAGCATAGCAGTCGTGAGTCAGGATGGTGAATAACAGTGGGCCGAGAACACATCCCTGTGGAACCCTGCTGTTAATTGTGATACACTTTGATGTGTTCTTACCCAAACGTGCCCTCTGTGGTGTCTCAATCAGGAAGTCCAGGATCCAATTACAGAGATGTTTACTGATTCCTAAATGTGCTAGTTTTTCTGTCAGCTGCATTGGTACCACTGTATTAAATGTAGATCTGAAGTCTATGAATGCCATTTTCACATAGTTGTCTTTGTCCTCTAAATGCTCAAGGGAGATGTGTAGTGCTACTGAAATGGCATCAGACATGGATCGGTTAGCTCTATACGCAAACTGCAGAGGGTCAAAATCAGGAGGTAGGCATGATGAAAGATGATTTTTGATCACCCACTCAAAACATTTCATAACAGTGGATGTCAGAGTGACTGCTCTGTAGTTGTTAGGGCTGGAGGGAGTGTTTTTTCTTAGGTAGTGGGATGATGTTAATTTCCTTGTAGCATGAAGGTACTTTCATCATGGCAAGAGAGGTGTTAAATATTTCCTTGAGGACTGTGCTTCGGTGATCAGCACAGCCTTTTAACACCTTATCTAGTATGTTGTCTGTGCCAGCAGCCTTCCTGGGGTTCACTCTCCTTAGCTTTCTTCTTACCTCCTCTGTGCTGAGGCTGAGTACTGCATCCTTATCATCAGTGGGTAGCTTTAGGACCACCTGTTTTTTCTTTCTTCAAATCTAACAAAGAAGATGTTCAAACTGTCCAGGAATTTGATGCTGTCGTCACACTGTGCTGAGCTGATTTTGTAGTCAGTGATCTCCTGTATGTCTTGCCATAGTCTTCTTTCATCCTTCATGTCTTCAAAATGGCTTTGTACCTTTCTGCCATACTGCCTCTTAGCCTCCTTTATACCCCTCCTCAGATTACCTCTTTCTACAATTAGGTCTGATTTGTCCTTAGCCCTGTAAGCTGTGTTTCTGTCCTTCAGAAGCTCACATACCTTAGGGGTGAGCCTTGGCTCTAATAGTAATACTCTTGGTATTTGTTACCCCACCAACACAGTTTGAAATGTATGCTATCCCTACCTCAGCTTTTTCATCAGTGCTCAGATGCTGATTCACTCTGGCTGCCTCCTTGAACATATCTCAGTTGGTTCTTTTAAAGCAGTCTTGGAGGGCTCCATATCCCCCTTAAGGCTAAATAATAACCTGTGGAAAAACATAATGTCTCCAATTGGTCAATTCATGCTATTACCTTTTAATAACCCTTTAATAAGGCAGAAACGCACTTGACCACCACAACACAACACTAATCATGAGACACATAATTCTTCTAAACAGTGTGCCACTCAACTAAGGCCCCTAAGACAAAATAGCATGCCCAACACACTAGTCATAGGTGACTTGATAGTGAGGCACACTGATGTCCCACTCATTAGGTTGAATAGGAAGACAGTAGCAGTCAGCTGCCTGTCAGGTGCCAGGATCCACCACATAATGCACACATTCAGGTCCCTCAACAACAGGTACAAATATGACTCTCATTGTACATGTGGGTGTGAATGACCTAAGACGTACCTCCCTGGACTACATGAAAAGAGACATGGAGGAGCTCTCAGATTATGTAGCCCAGGCGAGTATGACCCTATCCCTGAGCAGCATCCTACTATCACCCAGAATGTTCCACAGAACAAGCAGAAAATGATAGATTTCAACAATTGGCTGAGCTTCTGGCGTCCGTCTAAGGGGTTGCAATATCTATCTGCCTGGGATGACATGATTGACAGACCTTGATGCTCTGCCAGAGATGGCTTGCATCTGTCACCCCTGGGCTTCCAGATACTGGCAATGCTCTTGCCATCCCTATAGTGGCTTTTTTAGGCAGTATTCCAAAGACCAAATTACCACTGTAACAGCTACAAACAAATACAATCTTAGGGTTATGCTGCTCAATGCTAGAAGTCTAAATCTCAAAATGCACTCACTTGAAGCACTTCATAAAATAGAGAACATTGACATTTGCGCTGTAACAGAGACCTGGTACAAGGCAGCAGAAAGCACCCCTGCACTACTAGGCTATAACTCATTCCACACCATTCAGCCTCAGAACATGGACCGAAGCTCCAAACGTGGTGGTGTTTCCATATTCATAAAGGATGCGCACACCTCCAGACTGGTAGCCCAACATAACGCATCTGAGATACTTCGGGTGTAGCTAACATTGGGTAAGACAGCGATTCAGGTCATAGCATGCTATAGGTCCCCAACCATGTCCTAAGACTCACACTCCATGTTCCTAAGTACCCTGGAGAGTATTAGGGTCCAACCTAACAGTCTCATACTGGGCGACTTCAACTACCCCTCCATTAACTGGGAAAACTAATCATGTACCAATACACTTGCCCAACGCTTTCTGGAATTCATTACCTCCAATGCCCTGGACCAACTCGTTCTTATCGCCACTACAGGTAGCAACATCCTTGACCTGATCATTACTAACATGGGCAACCATTGCTCTACACCAATAGTCAACTCCTCCCTGGTTAGATTTGACCACAAACTAATCACCTTGGAAATCAACATCCCTTCCACCCCCCACAAAGGTAACCACAATGAAAAACTACTCATGCACCAATACATTTGCCCAACACTTTCTGGAATTCATTAATTCCAATGCCCTGGACCACCTCGTTCATACCCCCAGTAGAGGTAGCAATATCCTTGACCTGGTCATTACTAACATGGGTGACCATTGCTCTACACCAATAGTCAACTCCTCCCTAGTTAGATCCGACAACAAACTAATCACCTTGGAAATCAACACCCCCCCACAAAGGTAACCGCCATGAAAAATTTCTCCAAAGCTAACTTTGGGGTACTAAAAACAGAGGTGGCTAACTTCACAGCACCCATGCAAATGGAGAATAGTTGCATGACCACCAAATCATACACCAATGCACTGTATGAGCACATACACAAGTGTATGGATCTCGTCATACCCAGTAGAACCAAGACGCTCTCCTCAAAAAAAGGAAGCCAATCTGGTGGTCCCCTGCCATAAACAAACTCTACAACAGAAGTAGGAAACAGATGTGGAATAAGGTGAAGTCCCAAGACTGGAAAAACTCCCTTTTCAGCCTCAACAAAAGGTTGAGATCCCTCATCAAATCCTCTAAAGCTAGCTATGAAAACAGAATTGCAGCAGATAGTAAAGACAACCACAAGAAATTTCTAAAGTTATGTAAAGAATCTCCACAGCAATATCCAGATTTGCTCTGAGCTTCTGCACAATGGTACCTCCTATACCGAGCCAACAGATATTGCCAATATACTGGCCAACAGATTAAGTGCCAACTTTACCCCCCCCCCAAAGGACCAATCACAATACCAGTAGATTGCCAGGCACCCAGTATTACTGCTGCACAGGTTAAAACAGCACTGTCCAAGTCCAAGAATACAGCTTCTATGGGACCTGACAATATCCCCGGCTGTGTTCTACGTGAACTACAGAGTGAACTGGCACCTCTCCTGTGAGCCCTATTCAATCACAGCCTCACCTCAGGCTTTGTCCCTACCGAATGGCGCACTGCCACAGTCATCCCTCTCCACAAGGGAGGAGAGATACAGACCCCTGGAACTATTTCCCCATTAGCCTCATGAGTCTGATATGCAAAGCTATGGAATGCATCATCATGGACCTGATAAACAAGGATATAGGGAATCTCCAAACTCTGGATCCCACACAGTTTGGTTTTGTGAAGGGTAGATCATGCCTGCTCAACTTGGTCGACTTGTTTGAGTCAGAGCTGTGGATGAAGGCAAGGTAGTTCATACAGCCTACCTTGATCTGGCTAAGGCCTTTGATACCATTCCCTACTCAGGAATCATAAAAAAACTCACTAAGCTAGGCATCAACCCCTATATCACTAGGTGGGTTACAAACTGGCCCACAGATCCCACAGTGTGAAATTAGCTGACTCCAAGTCAGACTGTCAGCCAGTCACGAGTGGAGTCCCACAGGGTTCAGTCCTGGGTCCTCTCCTGGCCAACACTAAGGGACTCTGGCTGACAAATTTTACAGACAATTGCAAGTTGGGAGCTATTATTAAATCCCCAAGTGATATTGACATAATACAGAAAGGCCTTAATGAGACCAATCACTGGTGTCAGAACCACACCTTTAAGCTCAATGTCAAAAATGTGTCGTCATCCCCCTTGGGAAAAGCCTGGTTCCCTTGAATTACCACATCAATGGTAGTCCACTGAGCACAGAAGGTGTTATAAGAGATCTAGGAACACAGGTTGACAGCAACCTCTCTTTTGACCACCACATTGCCACTGTGGTCATAAAGTCATTCTATTTGTCACATTTCATTACCAAGGGTTTTGCATCCAGGAAGAAATAGGTCATTGTCTCCCTCTATTCTTCCCTCATAATCATCGAGTGAAATGCCCCATTTGGCATGTACCTCACTAGACACCTGCAATAACTTGAGAGGCCACAAAAATACCTCACAAAGAGGATCTTGGGACTTAAACACTTGTCCTATATGGACCGACTCAAAAATCTCCAACTATTCTCTGTCTTATATCACCTACTTAGAGGCGATCTCTGCTTGACTTACAAAGACATGTCTGCCTCAGCTCTGTTACAAATGCTACATCTAAAGAAATCCCAATACCTCTGCACCACATGCTCCAGAGACCTCAACCTCATTACCACAATCAACAGAACATGTTGGAGGGATAGGTTCATAACCCAGAGACTGCCCATGTTATGGAATAGACTTCCCATACATGTCAAGCAGAGCACCTCACTGGCCCTCTTCAACAGAAATCTTAATGAGTGGGTGGGAAATGGAAAATTCACCCCGGGGATCACTCCAGTGGCTCTAATCGACAAAGGCACTAGGAACTAAGGTCAGGTGGCACGATGCCAGGGTTATCCTGTGGGCTAGGCTTGTAAAGGCTCCATGGCCATTAGCCTAGTACGCATCTATGAACCTATGAATCTACCACAATGACACAGTTCCGGGAAGAAACAAGACACACTGTACCAGGGCCTTTAATTCATCATTGAAATTTCAGGAAGGAGTGGTTTCCAGAAATATTATACAAGCAACATTTTGGTCCTTTGTGTGTACTTCTGTAAAGCACTACAAACTAAACTGCTTTTCCATGTCAAGAGCAGGCTTTACTAGGGCCATCATGCAGGGCTCCTGGACTCTCATCCTTCATCTATCATGTCTACTGCAGCTGTGATCAAATGATAAACATAACAGAGCATGCAAATGAACTTACCATAACAAGATATGTTTAAATGATCACTGCTGCAGTAGCAGCTCCCTCACTCCACCCCCATTATTTTGTATGATTTTTATCAGGGTGAGGTCTTTGATCTTTACTTAGTAGCATTTCTCTGTTTCAAGGCTCTAGCCTCCCTCTTTCAGTTGACATGAAAGCTGAAAAGGACACTGCACCCAAATATTTCATTTTCTTCAACTCTTCTTGAGCTCTAAATGCTTTGGGTGCATGGAAGGTGCCTTTAAGCTCTGCGAGCTGAGTGGTAGCTATATCCTGTGCAGGATATAATGCATATTGCTAAAGATACAGCATTAATGATAATTTGAACATCTACTGTCATGGTACGTTTACTTACACAAGTGTATTTTCATGGAAGTTAGGTACTGTCACTTTGCCTTTCATGCAAAAAGACTGATAAGTACTAAGCAATGCGGATGATACTAAAGGGCTGGGTATGTTCAAGGACTCATAGTCACATTTTTTTTTTTTTGCCTTGAGTGTTGCACCATTTTTATAGTATCGCCCAAGACCATGACATTTATCCTACTTTTGCAGTCCTTGAATAAAATACCCTAGGGAAGCCAAGAACAAATGGATGACCAGGCAGGCTGCCTTAATAAAGGTACAGTGAGATGTCCGTGAAGAAGCTGGGCTACTGGTAAAGCCTTGAGAAAGGCTGTGCATACCCAAGCACTTGTGGTCGAAGGCTGAGTAAAGCCTTTAGAAAGGCTTCATATACAGGTCGTAGTTCCGGCTGGTCAGGTCGCCTGGTGAGAGGAACCACTAGTGTGGCAGCTAGAAATCACAGATGAAACACACAGAAAAAACAGGCAAAACAACGTAAATGTGGCTCGGCTAAGGAGCTCTGCCCGCTGTGGTGGCAAAAAATCAACGTAGTTGAAGTTCAGATTCTAGAAGGTCGTACTTTATTGAAGTAAAAAGTACCAGAAGTACAATCACCATCGAAGCATAGTTCCTTAATGGAAAGAGTGATCCTGAGGATTTCCTTTTATAAGAGTACCTGGGGGTGTGTCAGTGGGGGCCAATCAAGTGTGGGTGAAAAAATCTTTATTGTGATTGGGCATGACAACTTGACATCACACCTTACAATCTGATAGGTTAGATACCCTGAGCCAGCTCATACGTGGTTAGTAGAATCACTCTAAACCTACAATAGTGAAGTTCGGAGATTAGCTAAAATTAGCTAAAAAAAATGTAGTTAACTAAAAATAGTCTTGCTGGTAAAATACATTGTTAGGCTACACTTTTCGAAATCTTCATCAGGATGGTGAATGACCTAAAAGAGCATAATAAACAAAGCCGAGCGTACTAGAGAAATAGCAACAACATGTATGTAAAATAGCATTTATGTAAAATAAGAAACAGGCTAGAAAACCAAAAAATAAGAACCAGGCTAGATATCCAAAAAATATGATATAGAAATTAAAAAGAGAAACAAAATTAGTGAAAAATTCTTAAATAATGGATATCAATAGAAACTAATGTATTAAGATGTGGAACTGAATGAGGGCTGTAAATTAAAAAAAAATCTTAAAAAGGCACTGATATGTAACCTGAAAAGCTAGAAAGACACGAACAAACAGTAATACTGAACCATTGTAGAAAACATGAAAGACAAAAAAATATATTAACGAACCATTGACCAAAAACGAATGAGTCCGAATTTGCCAGGGAAAGTCTCAGACCGTGGGCTGGAGGTAGACTGGTGACTTTACTTTTAACTTTACTGGTGGTTTTACTTTTGCAGTCCTGACACTGGTTTTGTACTATGGAACCCTTCAAATTAGAAAGATTCTGGGGGAGAAGGAGCAGTTGTCACCCAAATCTTAACATGGGGGGAATGTCATTGTTTGAATATTCTAGAGCATTCATACAGACAAAGTTTAAAAAAATAGACTTGTCTGTGACAGTTCAGCAAGCTACACTTAAAACAGATGATAATGGCATGGTTCCTCTGGTTATGTGGATGTATATCTTGCATGTCATGAAAAAGAAGTCCTAGCACTGAGCATCAGTGTTTGTGACACCTATGAGAAGAATTGGCAAAACGACCACTTGAGAACACATTAAATGAAACCATGCAAATGGCTGGCATAAACTCAAACTGCTTTGCAACTCACTCAGGATATGGTGATCATCAGACTTAATAAACTAGTGGTCTCAAAAGATGTTATTAATAAGAGAGTAGGCAGACGGACATAAAAGGTATGTCAGACAAATAGCTATGCATGTTTAAGATACAAAAAAAAAATAAATGAAATGGGCGAGTATTTTGAGGCCTTTTAAATGAAATAAGAATAGTCAAAGATGAGCAAAGTCAGTGGAAATTGTTAACTGTACTGTTTTATTTCAGATGTTAAGAAAGTATGCCACACATTTTTTTGGTAAGGGCCTACACTGGATTTGAAAAATAAAGAGATTTCAGCTGAAGTTAATGTAATGGGCAGTATTTGGTCTTCAAAGGCCCTCCCAAACTGTGTGCAGACACACACATATGTACAGATGTTCAGTTAGACATACATGTATGTGTGTGTGTGTGTGTGTGTGTGTGTGTGTGTGTGTGTGTGTGTGTGTGTGTGTGTGTAGAGAGATACAGATGTGTAAATATGTAAACAGAAAAAAACTGAAATAACATCCCCTGTCACGATTGGCTTCCCAGGAAAATCAAGTCAAACAACATACATTCCTTTCATTGGAACATTTAATTCAGCATATATCTCCACTATTGATATATTTAATTGCATTTGGAATGAATGCACCAACAGTTTTCAGGCAGACATTTACCTGGTTTACTAGTCCGAAACTTCAACTTGTCCATGAAGTACATACTTTTCCTGACAGTCTCTCAAACATGCTGTTTGACTTATTTATTTATTTATTTTATTTTTATTTATTTAAATTTGTTGACCGGGAGTGTCCCACTGGACGTGGGTCCATTTTCAGCAGAGGCCCGGGGAGAAAAGCTCCACAGTAAAATAAACAGACAGTAGTTACATTGGATTACATAGCGATTAACAATTTAACATAGAAATTACTTACAACATATTTACAGATGAAGAACATAGTACATCAGTAGACAACTAGAATCTTTATCTGTGAAGTACATAACAGGCATTAACAAATGTAACAATGAGAAGTTCCTGCTGTATAATAAGTACTAGGCTTATGAGAATCTGAGCTTGCTATAATCAAGGTAGTTAGTGGAGTGGAAAGAAAGGTAGTAGTTGGATGGGGTGGATGATATTAGAGTGGGAGTTGCAAGGGCATAGCCAGCATGTTTTTAAGTGTGCTTTTAATAAAGTTTTTAAGTTGGTGCATGATGGTACGGAGGTAATTGTGGGTGGGAGTGAGTTCCATAATTTGGCTATGACGCAAGAGAATAGTGCTTCACCAGCAGAGTTATTGGCTTTAGTGATCTGCAAGTGATTTTTGTTGCTGGATCTTAGTGGTCTGGTGGTGCGATAGGGTTGGAGTAGATTCTGGAGGGATGGGACATTTAGTGGATGGTTTACTAGTTTGTGGGCAAGTGAGAGTTGATACCACTGAAGGAGGTGAGGGAGTTCAAGCCAGCCCAGTTCAGCAAGTGAGAGACAGTGGGTGGTGACTACGGTAGGATGCCCCTGTGGCGAATTTGGCGATTTTGTTGTAGCAGGTCTCTAGCTTGTTTAGATCACATTGCCTTAGGTTGGTATATACTGGAGAGGCATAAAGTAGGGTGGAGATAAGGTGGGAATTTGCTATTGAAATCTTTGCTGCTTTGGTGAAAATTTTTTTATTTCTGTATAATGCTCCTAGTTTTTTGTGGACTTTTTTTATGGTCATGGATATGTGAATGTCAAATTTTAGTTTATTGTCTATTTCCACTCCTAGCAACTTGGTGTGTTCAGTTGGGCATATAGTGTTGTTGTCTTTTGCTGTGATGTTAAAGTGAGAGTTGTTTTGAGTATGTTTGGTGGGTTGGAAGATGAGTAGTTTAGTTTTGTTTGGGTTGAGTATTAATTGGGCATCGGATAACCATGTATCAACAGAGGAAAAGGCTTCCTGTGTGACTTTTTGCAGTTTGGGCAGGGAATGGGCTGAGTAGATGATGGTTGAGTCATCTGCGTATTGGATGAGTGTGCCATGTTTGGTGGCAGAGGCTAGATTATTGGTGTAAACAGAGAAGAGTAGGGGTCCAAGGATGGATCCTTGGGGAACCCCTATGGAGACAGGTAGTTGGGGAGATATGTCATTCTGCTATACAACGGATTGTTGGCGGTCAGACAGGTAACTCTGAAACCAGTTGGTGACTGATTGTGAGAAGGATAGGTTATTGAGGACAGAGATAAGTTGTTTGTGTGGGACCATGTCAAATGCTTTAGATAGGTCTAGGACAGTAGCAGAGGAGAGATGGCCATTGTTTTTATGCTGAAGGATAGTGTTGGTAAAGGAGAGTAAGGCAGTGGTGGTGCTATGGTTTGGTCAGAAACCATGCTGAGTACTGGAAAGGAGGTTGTTAGTAAGGAGGTAGTCTGAGACCTGAGAGTGTATGCATCTCTCTAGTATTTTGGAGAGTGGAGAGAGAATAGTTATGGGGTGGTAATTGGTTAGTTCTGCAGAGGGTCCGCCTTTATGGAGGGGAATTATATGTGAGACTTTCCACAATGTGGGAACGTAACTTTCTGACAGAGATTTGTTAATCAAGATGGATACTGGGTAGGCCAGAGCATCAGCTGCGATTTGTAGGTATTCACTTGGGAGGTTGTCTGCTGCTAATTTGGTGGGTTTAAGTTTAGTTACGTGTTTTTTTATGTTGGAGGTAGGTACAGGAGAAAAAGAGAAGGCAGTGGGGAGATTACTAGTTGAAGGTGTGGGTTGGAGGGGAGGGGGGTTGTGTTGTTTAGCTAGTGATAGTATGGTTTGGGTGAAGTGTGTGTTGAATGAGGTAGCAATATTTTCTGAGGAGTAAGGGATGTTAGGAGGAGGGGTACTGACTTTACCTGGGTGGAGGATGGAGTTTATGGAGGGCCAGAATTGTTTGGGGCTGTGCTGTGAGGAGTCTAGGGCAGACTGGTAGTATTGGAATTTGTCCTGTTTTATTAGCTTTTTGACTCTATTGCGTAGTTCTAGGAATTTCTGTCTAGCTGAGGGGGTTTTGGTTTTGCGCTAGTGCTCCCAGGCTTTATCCCTGTTTTTTATTTCTGACTTAGTGGTTTTCTGTAGCCATGGAGAGGGTTGTGCTTTGGTTCTGGAAAATCTTATAGGGGCATGGTAATTAAGGATGTTCAGGAAGGTAGTATTAAAAAATTCAACTGCGTCATCTAGACTGAGGTACTTTAGAGCATGCCAGTTACATTCTTTGAGGGATGAGATGAATGTGAGTGGGTTAAAGTTTATTTCTTTACATATTTGACGATAGATGACAGGTTTAGCTTGGTACAGGTATTTTTTGAGCAGGAATGTTGGGGAGTGATCACTGAGGCTATCTGATAAGCAGCCTGTTGTATATGACTGGAGGTTCTTACTGACTAGTATCCAATCCAGGGTAGTGTGCTTGCTGGAGTTTTTATTTATCCTTGCTGGTGACTGGACTAGTTGGGTAAAGCCATGAAGGTGTACATGATGGGTTGGATTGTTGCCAGAACAGGATTGCCAGTCAATATTGAAATCACCTAAGATGATAGTTTCTTGGGGGAAATAGTGGGTAGACCAGCTGAGGAGGTTTTCTAGTGGAGTGATGTTTTGGCCAGGTGGGAAGTAGCATCCAATTATGTTGATGGTTTTGTTTTGGTTAATTTTGAGGTTGGTATATATTATTTCTTCATTGTCTATTTGTGGAGCTGATGATTTTAAGATCTGGATGTTTAGATGCTGTTTAAATATTATAGCTACACCACCTCCTTTTTTGTTTAGCCAGTCTACTCTTAGTATGCCGTAACCTGTAGGGAGTATTTGCTCACTGGTAATGTGAGGTTTTAGCCAGGTTTCTGTCAGGATGACTATATCTGGGGAGTACAAGTCTATGGTGGCATGGAGTTCATGGACTTTGTTGGATATACTTCTAATATTTAGGCTTAGTAGAAGGAAGTCACTTGGCTTTCTATTGGCTGTAATATGGGAGAAGTTGTGGTTTCTAGTCTGATTATGAGGATTGGGGTTGGGGATGGTAGGGCCAGGGTTGGGGTGGATGTCTCCACTTAGGGCTAGTTTTGATATGCATGAGATTATTAGTTTTCTCAGTTTTTGAATGTGTTTGTTTATAAGGGAAACTTTATGATTGTGCTCTGTGGGTAATAGGTATGGTGGGAGGGTTACTATGTTAAGTTGTAGGGATGCTTTACGTTTGAGTAATATAGTTGGTAGAATATGTGGGGGGTGCATAAGGGATGGTTCTTGAGCTGGTGGAAGGGGAGCTGAGTATGGGTGAGACATGAGTGGTGATGTGAGTAGTAGTACAGTGGTAGTGGTTGAGTGGGGGAATGATGGAGCTTTGGTAGGATGTAAGATATGCAAGGAGAGTGCATGCAGTGAGCAAAGGAAAGGTATGCTTGTACATGTTAGTTGAGGAGGTGTGATAGTAGAGGGAATATGGAGGAGGTAGTGTTGGGTTAGCGCTGTGGTTGGCTATTGGAAAGATGGGAGGGGTTTGAGTGCAATAAAGGTGGGACCACTGGGGGCGGGAGGGAATAGAGGGCAGGGTGGGGAGTGAAGCGGGTAGAGACCCTGTTAGGTTCTTGTATGAGGGGCTGGAAACAATCACAAAGCAAAGACAAGTATGTGTTAAGAAACAATCACAATTGACCAAGGACTGCTCTGAAACTGTAAGTCATTTCTTACTTTCTCAGGTGGAAAAACAGGATAACCTTGTATCAGTAGGCTACTGTGGTCATAGTTTAAATTAACAAACACACAGTATTGATCAGTTATGGATACTATTTGCTAACAGAAGGGAATAAGAGAAAGTGGAAGATGTGTGTGTGTGTGTGTGTGTGTGTGTGTGTGTGTGTGTGTGTGTGTGTGTGTGTGTGTGTGTGTGTGTGTGTGTGTGTGTGGTGGGGGGGGCTGCTTACAACCAAAGCAGAGTGCTCTCCAGGGGAAAATGAAGACTGGCTCAAACAGGTAGACACATACTCAAAGTTAACTGTAGCTGTTTGCAGACAGTTCAGACCCGGACTGCACTTTTCTTATAAGAATGATAAAGTTGGTACCGCAGCTGAATACTTAAGAGTGGTGTTAGGTCTAGAAAAGAAGAGTACAGAGAGGAGTAAGCATTTTTGAGATGGTAAATATATATTATAAAGATTATAAAAAACACACTGAGCAAATAGCTACTGTATGTAGGAAAAATGTCCTGAACCACTACTTAGTATATGCAGATACTGAGCCAATTGGAAGAACATTAGAAAACAAAAACCCAGACAGTTATGCAGTCACAGATAAAAATATAGCGAGCAGCAATCTGTTGTGGTTCTCTAATGTGATTCTATCCACCAGTAACAGCACAAACTTATAGAAATAATTTAGACACCAGTATGAGCTGTCTACACACAACACAATTACATGAATAACATTAGTGAACAAGGTGCAGCTATGCAAATAGACCATACATACTATTATACTAGAAACTTATACTTTATAAAGAACAGAATTAACTCACATTCCTTAAAGTTCCAGGGAATGTCTGTCAGCAACATCTCAGTGTTCCTCACCCCCCAATCAAGGTTACACTAAGCAAGCTGCTTATTATTCTGTTTGTTGTGATAGCACATTGTGCTCCAGAAAAGAACCAGATTTCTACTAAATTGTACGGCACATACATCCTGTACGCCTTCAACAAATAGGAGGCAAAAGAAGGACTGAGATATTGAAAAATACAATACCTAAGAAACATTTCTTATATTGTCCTGCTGCTGAGAATATCTAATGTACACTCTAAAATACAGTTTGAAAAGGCCACAAGAATTTCACAGCAACAATAAGAGCTTGTAAGTCAATAGCAGTATTTCTACCCTTTCTACCCTTTGTGTCCAGTAACTATACCAAAAAAAAAAAAAAAAAACAGTAGAATAAATAGCCAATCATGCATACTGTTACTCATTCATGCCTTGTTTTGGCTTTATTTTCTGAGATTGATGTCACAGAAGTACAGAGTTATGGCACACTATAGGACACATTGGGCTGCACTACTGTGACAAAAGACCTTTAATGCATGTAGCAGTGATTGTATTATTGCTGTGCTACAACAACGGGAATGATTTCTAAAGGGGATATGATGAAACAAGCTTTGTAATGATGTGTGTGTGTGAGTCTCCACACAACAGCATGTGTGCATCAGACATATGTTTGTATGTATCTATTGTTACGTATTGGAGCAGTTAGGGTGTTGGTGAGCTCCTAGCAAGCCAATGACTACATAATGACGTGGACGTGACAAACTCTTCAAATGAGCCACATGGTCATATAAATTATGAAAGCAAATATGGAGAACTGATTCAGAAATGCATAAAAGGGCTTGCTCATTCACAACTCATACCTTTTTTGCATTGACATGATGAATAATGTTCGTAGTTGTAGAAGTTATATGTCAGTAGTATGTGTTAGTGGCTGCCATCAGACCTAATTTCCACAGTGTTGCATGTTATGGCCATCTGTACCAATGGAGGCTCTAAAAATAGTGCCTCACATACCACTGAATAAAAGAGCAGAATACTGTTGCATATGTGCATGTTAAGCTGTGTGCACACAGAATTGGGATATGTGTTATGTCCATTGCTTGGGATGTAAAGTATGTATACCTCTAATCATCTTATCTAGGATCTCTTTCTATCATGAACCGGGAATAACTTAGGGATATCTCATGTGTCAGCCAAATGAATTCTGAACCAGTTCCTCAGCATTGTGCAGCAGCATGTTTAGGAGCATATCTGGTTCCATCAAACTGCAGAGGAGTGAATCGGATCTCACACACATTTTACAACACTGCCTGATACTTTGAGGTTCTGGAAGCCATTGATGTATACATATTATCATCA
>NC_056726.1:738520149-738566174 GCF_019279795.1 Protopterus annectens
CTCTGACCAGCAGAGCTACTGCAGTGATCCCCGGGGTAAATTTTTCTGTTTCCCATCCACCCGTCAAGGTTTCTCTTGAAGAGTGCTAGTGAAGGGCTCTGCCTGATGTATATTGGAATCGTGTTCCAAAGCATGGGGAGTCTGTGGGTAAGGAATTTATCCCTCCAGCACATCCTATTTATTGATGTGGTAAGGTTTATATTCTAGAGCTTGTGGCTCTCAGGGATTTGTTTTTTTTTTAGGTGGAGCATATCCATCAATTCTGGGTTGGACATGGCCTTGTATGTCAAGCAGAGATCATCTCTAAGTAAGCGGTATGTAACCCAGTACAGTTGGAGTTTCTTTAGTTGGGCTGCATAGGCCATCTGTTTGAGGCCAATAATCCTCTTGGTGAGGTACTTTTGTGGTCTTTCCAGCTATTGCAGGTGTCTTGGAAGGTACATCCAAAATGGGACTTTGCATTCTATAATGGGTCTAATAAGTGATGAGTAGAGAGGCACAATAACCTCCTTTGCTCTGGATGCAAACTCTTTTGAGATTAGGTGGGCCACGTAGAAGGATTTTCTAACCACCTTGGCAATATGATTATCAAAGGAGAGATTGCTATCTACTTGGATCCCCAGAACCCTTATTACTTTTTCTGTATTTAGGGGACTACCACCAATGTGGTAGTTTGAGGGTACTTTGTTTTTTCCAAAGGGGATGACTATGCACTTTTTGGCATTCAGCTTGAGGCCATGATTTTGACACCTGGTATCTGTCTCAGTGAGACCCTTCTGGAGGGTGTCTGTATCAGGCAGAGAATCAATTATGGCCCCTAGTTTGCAGTCACGTGCGAACTTGGTCAGCCAAAGTCCTCCTGTGCTTGCCTGTACCTCTGAGAAGTATATACCGAACAGGAGGGGTCCTAGGACTGAACCCTGGGGGACACCACTTTTAACTGGTTTAGATTCGGACCTAGAGTCTGCAACTCTGACCATGTGGGTTCTGTCTATGAGCCAATTTGCAACCCATCTCATGATGTAGGGGTTAATGTTCAGGTTGGCGAGTTTGTCTATAATACCAGAATAGGGAATGGTGTCGACAGCCTTTGCAAGGTCTAGGTAGGCTGTGTGGACCTCCTTACCCTCATCTAATGCCTTGGTAACTGTCTCAAAGAAGTCCACCAGGTTTAGGAGGCATGATCTGCCCTTAACAAGGCCAAACTGGGTGGGGTCCAAAGTTTGGAGGTTCCCAATGTCTTTGTTAATGAGTTCCATGATGATGCGCTCCATAGCCTTGCAGACCAGGCTAGTCAGGCTTATAGGGTGATAGTTCCCAGAGTCCGTTGTGGCGCCACCTCTGTGGAGTGGAATAACTGTTGCTGTGTGCCACTCTGTGGGTATGTAGCCTGTAGAGAGGCTGAGTTTGAATAGTGTGTTTAGGTGAGGGGTATATTTGTTTTGGAACTCTTGTAAGACACAGCCTGGGACACCATCCGGTCCCATTGAGGCTGTGTTTTTGGCTTTGGATAGGGCTATTTTAACCTGTGTGTTGGTGATTGCCGACACACAGCTTATCACAGTAAAAAGGGCTCACTCTCTGTGGCCATTTCTCAAGAAACGGGGTGATGAGTCCTCTTCTGAGAGTAGACTAGAGGGCTTTGCCCTGACCTCCTAATATCAGCTGAGCAGGTTGCAGGCATCTGCGGTTCACAGGTTTTAATACCATTGCATTCTAAAATCTTCTATTTTGTACACATACATTTAGGAGTGCATGTTTGAATTGTAGTGCAGGAAGAGTATGGAATGTGGCAGGAGGTGGGAGTGATAATTTCTGCAGTAAGGACAGCACAAGTGCATTGCAAAACTGTATTGTGTTGTGGTATATGTAACTTGTTTTTCTCCAATGCACCATTCTTTGCAGGTCCAGATGTGGCAGTTCCCCTTGGCATTTGCTAGTCAATGCCTCTGTTTATGGATGACCCATAGCTTTTGGTGCTGCCTGCTAGGAGGGAGATGATTTCTTTTTGCTGTATTTGACCTGAAGGTTTCACTGTCACTCTCTGTGGCCATTTTGCAAGAAACGGGGTGACGATTCCTCTTCTGAGAGTAGTCTAGAGGGCATTGCCCTGACCTCTTAATATCAGCTGAGCAGGTTGCAGGCATCTGCGGTTCACAGGTTTTAATACCATTACATTCTAAAATCTTCTATTTTGTACACATACATTTAGGAGTGGCTGTTTGAACTGTAGTGCAGGAAGAGTATGGAATGTGGCAGAAGGTGGGAGTGATGCTTTCTGCAGTAAGGAGAGCACAAGTCCATTGCAAAACTGTATTGTGTTGTGGTATATGTAACTTGTTTTTCTCGAATGCACCATTCTTTGCAGGTCCAGATGTGGCAGTTCCCCTTGGCATGCGCTAGTCAATGCCTCTGTTTCTGGATGACCCATAGCTTTTAGTGCTGCCTGCTAGGAGGGAGATGATGATTTCTTTTTGCTGTATTTGACCTGAAGGTTTCACTGTCACCCTCTGTGGCCATTTTTCAAGAAATGGGGTGATGATTCCTCTTCTGAGAGTAGTCTAGAGGGCTTTTCCCTGACCTCCTAATATCAGTTGAGCAGGTTGCAGGCATTTGTGGTTCAGTTGTATATTTGTCTGACCAATATGGAAACCATTTTATTGCAAATCTTGGAGTGGTGTGACTGTCAGGTCCGACCCATCATGCCACCAGAAGAGCAACAGGTCCACAACATTAGCCACCATCAGAGTGATGTCAGAATTTGTTGCCTTCTGGACCAGACTGACCTTCTAGCTAAGCTAGGACAATAGCATATCCACCATCTTCTCTCCTTAAGTGTAATTTCCCCATTCCTTGTTCATTGGCCAGTCCTCTTTATCACCCTCCCCCCCACTGTTTGTATGTGCACATCCACAGACCTTCCATCTTTTGTGTGTCTAACATGCCTTCCTGTCTGAGTTTGTGTTGTATGTTTGCCTGTCTGCCACAGCTGCCCATCCTTCTTGATCTATCCAATCCATAGTAATTTATCACTTCCTTCCCCACCTTCTCTTCTTTACTAAAAAAGCTCTCTTACTCTTAAAAAATTACCTTTCCTTGCAAACACCTTTCATAACTTGTGGGTACCCTTGTGTTTTCCCATTTGCTTGCTATTCTTTCCCATTCCTGCTTTCCTGTCCATTCCATTTCATCTCAGTGTATACGATAAAGAAGATTTAGATGTGCACTTCACTATGGTCTTTCTGATGGCGGTTATACTGCTTTTCTTTTGCAGAATATGAATGGGCATAGACTAAGCCATATGAGCCTGCCTTTTGTGTGATGTACAGCAAGTCAGTCAGATGCCCCACCATAGCACTACTCCAGCAGTAAGACAGCACAGAACAGCTATTGTGATTAGTAGTATATATCTCCTTATCTGTGCAGTCCTTCAGTCTCACTGTTGATGCTCTTCACTTACATCTAATTCACTATGTGGCTCATTCTGCATTGACACAGTTGAAAAACAGTGTTGAACAAAGATAGGTTCATAGGTTCTTAGGTAAGTACTAGGCTAGCTGCCCTTACAGGCCATTTTAAGCCTAGGCAATTTCCCTTTATGTGCTCAAAATAACCTGTTTTATTTGGTTATAGACTTACCTTACCCATACCATCATAATTATATATTACCTTCAATGAGAATTACTGGGACTATAACATAGATAATTTGAGGGGACCCTTGCCTAGGGCAACTCATTTAGGAGCTGCCTCTGTCCATTAATAGTACAGGAGGCAGACCTGAGGTAAATGATCCATTTCTCATCCATATAGCTAAGTTGCACTTGAATATGGGCATGAATGAACTTTCTTTTATGTGAATGGGGAGTCTGTTCCATAGCAGCAGTATCCTCTTTGAGATACATCTTTCACTCCAAACCATTTTGTTGATGTTGCAGAAGAGGTTTAGATCCCTGGACAGAGTATTTCTGATGCCATTTGGATTGCTGATGTTCAGTAAATACATCAGCAATGAGCCATGCAGCAGTTGTCTGTTAATCACAGCCTATGTCTTTGAAGGCCTCAAAAGGATTGTTGGTATAATGTCAGATAAGCATTCTATTTGACTACAGAAAATGTACCATAAAAATGTGTACAGTCCTACTCATTAGCTGAAATCAATTTAAACTGCATTTTATTTTGCTAGATCATTTGCAAATCATGCAATTATGCTTCTCTCTATTACAGCTCCACGTTTGGCAAGCAGTTTAAATTGCACAAGTCAAATAAAATGTTTATATATACATCAATAATCCCTTTTTTCTTATTTATATATATTGCATTTTAGCATGCTATTTGCAGCAAGGCACTCTTATTTTCTGAATTATGAAAAGGTAGATACTCGGCATTCAGTTTTCTATTAATAAAACATACAGAAACATTGGTTCTCCAGCAGGGTGTTTATGTAAAGGTAACGCCTGCTAAAAAATAAGTATGCCACTTCATGGCAACATAATAAGCTGCCTGGAGCTTGGACTGTAATGGAGATAATGTCTGCCATTATTTTATGCTTGATAAGCAGCACTTTTGCTGTTTAGGGAATGTAATATCAAAGCAAACGGATATTGAAAAAATAGAAAAGTGTGTGTGCGTGCGTGTGTGTGTGTGTGTGTGTGTGTGTGTGTGTGTGTGTGTGTGTGTGTGTGTGTGTGTGTAGGGGGCGTGCATGCATGTGCATGTTTCAGTGAGACAGAGAGAAATCAATCGAGCAGTAAATGCAGCTCTTTCAATATGTATGCAAACCACTCAGCCTCTTAGCTAAAGAAATCAAGATAAACCCTGAAATAATGGGAGAAGAAAGGCTTAAAAATTGGCACAGATTTTAAATATTGCTCTTATACAATTTGAAAGTTGCTATAATAACACTAGGCCAGATTCATGATGGCTTGCACAGAGTCTAAGAGTAGAGTAGAGTAAGACTCCATGCAGCCATCATGTCCGATGAGCGATCCAGGAACAGTCTGCAGGGGTGTGCAAGAGAGCTCCTAAAACGGCTCTTACACGGACAGGGCTGGGATATGCAAATTACCTCAATTGCAGGTGAAAGGCATGCAAATGAGGTAAATTTGCAATTCAGGAAACCTGAACCTGTCTGAGTAAGAGCAGTGTTATTTGCAGAAATGTACTCAGTTGAGAACTGAGTACCATTCTGCAAATAGCAAAACGGAGCCATGAAAACTCCAAATAAAGGTTGCATCCAGTGCAGGAAGCATGCCAATGGCCAAATATACAGCCATTGGAAATGTTTCCTGATGCAATATGAAAAAAATAATAATATTTTTTTTTTCTCCATTTCCGATGTTTTAGCGCAGCGCCATGCAGAGACGGGCTGCGCTCTAAAACCCAGAAAACTAAAAATTATAACCCACAAATGTGGATCTTATTTAAATTGTTAATGTACAATGCAAGGGAATGGCAGGCTGAAGACAACATGGCCAGTGAGTAAAGGTTGCTAAGGGGGGAAGCTCAGTCTAAGAGATGTAACCAAGCATTAGTAGGCAGTCCTATGTAAATGAGGGTTAGGATAGTGAATCGCAAGTTTACATAGCAAATGAGCACAGTCAGTGGAGTGTAGGAGTAGGATAAGGGGAGTAACAGAGTAGAAGATAGGTGACATCACGAGGGGGGTATGTATGAAAGAAGTGAAGCTCATTTGAGCAGAGTGGCATGTGTCAGCTGTCATTTACACATCATGGAAAGAGGTGTATCAACAGGTAGGCTAGGGAAAGGCAAGAAATGGAAGGTGTATGCCGTGGATAGCACCAAAGTTTCTTGCTGAGTGGTTATGCGCACGTGTGCACGCCTGTAAACTCGAGTAAGGCAGAGTGTGAGCGTGTAAGCGTGATTGCATGTGTTTAAGCCAGAGTAAGCATGTATAAGGCTGATTAAAGAGTTGTAAGCATGTTTGCACTGGTGTGCGCGCTTTTTAACCCGAATAAGCAAGTTTTAGTCCATGTAAGCATGTGTGCGTGCATGTTAGCTGGTGTGCGCGTGTTTGCGCTTGTGCGCGCGGCACTCCTCCCTGAGGAAACAGAAAGGAAAAAGGAAGCACAACAAATAGTAGGAAGCTACCAGGGAGTACTAGCAGAGCTAGCAGGTAAAAACAATCAGAATCGGGCAATTACACAGGCAGTACACTAGCCCAGCCCAGCCTAGCACTTAAAACTCAGCAAGCAACAGTCCATTATGTTTCTCAAAACAGACACTGCAGTAAGCTAATAGAAGTGAAAACTGAAAAAGCTTTACTAAGACAAAGAAATGTTAGGGGCTGCCATTGCTGTTATAAGGCGACATATGCAACATGCTGAGGGTGGTGAAAATGGAAATGCTGCTGGACAACCCACAGTGAGGAGACGGAGAAGAGTGTACAGGCCCAGGGTAACCTACCAGGGGCTACATGAGCTGGAGATAGTGGAGCACTATAGAGTGGACAGAGACCTCCTGCAGCAAATTGTTGAGCTGTGCAGGCCACGCCTCACACACAGAACCAACAGAGGGGAACCCATCCCAGTGGAAACCAAGGTATGTGTTGGCCTAAGAATATTAGCAACAGGTACCTTCCAGAGACCAACTGGTGATATGATGGGGATATCACAGGCATCAGCATCCAGGGTACTGCACCAGTTCCTGGATGCCATGTCAGCACATGTCAGTGATCATGTATATTTCCCCAATTCCAGTGAGGTATTGGCCAGCAATATGCGTCTCTTCCAGCAAATAGCAGAATACCCTGAAGTAGTGGGTGCAATAGACTGCACGCACATATGCATCAAAGCACCAGCCGGCGAGCGGGGTAGGGTCTACTTCAACCGCAAGGGCTTCCCCTCCATCAACTGCCAGGTCACGTGTGATGCCCAGGGCATAATACTGAATGTGTGTGCAGGCTGCCCTGGAAGCTACCATGATTCCCATATCTGGCATCTGACGCAGCTGTACCAGACATTTGCCAATGGGGACATCCCACATGGTCACCTAGTGGGGGATGCTGGCTATACACTGGAGCCATGGCTGATGACACGCATCAGAAATGCACACACACCTGAACAGGAATGCCATAATGAGGCACATGCACAAACACGTAATGTAATAGAGCGTATGTTTGGGCTGCTCAAGTCACAGTTCCAGTGCCTGGATACATCTGGTGGAGCCTTGCAGTACTCACCAACTACATGTACCCAAATTGTCATGGTATGTGCTATGCTACATAATATGATCCTGTGAAAACAGCTGCAGCAGGACCAGCATAGGCCTTGGCCAAACAGCCCCCCACCATTGCCAAGGCCATCACAGGCAGAGCGTGACTCAGAGGAGGAACAACCTGAGCTTGCCCCAGTAGGCAGAAGGAGGCGTGCCCAGTATGCTTTGGCCCTGGCAAAGAGGCAACGCATAGCACATACACTGGCTCAATAGGAACTTTGGAAATAATACCTCTCTCTGACTCACACATATAGTAAAAGGGATGCCTAAGTTGACACTACCTGCTTTCAAACATGTACAGGGAGTGTAGTATGTGCATCAGACATAGGCAGCCCTGCAGCACCACCTAAGGCATGATTGCCATGTGTTAAGCAATATAAAGCAGTGCTAAACAGCATTTACCACAATGTAGTATATGCAAACAAAATCGCACACACCAACTAGCACAACTGTGGTCAATGTTGAGTAATACTGGGCAACGTCCAGCAATGTTGGTGAATATTGAGCAATGTAGGACAAGCCTAGTCTAAGTAGGGCATAGCTGAACAAAAGCCAACATGCTCATATTTGCTTAACTGGCCCTTAAGCAGTCTGGTCTGCTCAGTATGAAAATATAAAGCAGTGATGGGCCACGAACCAAGGATACTGTGCACTATAGTCAAAGTACTGAACCACTAAACCATGACAGTATTGCAGTGGGCAGCCTGTATGAAGGATTGTTGATAAGTCTATGCAAAGTATCTCATGGAAACCCTGCAAGCACAGCATAATCCCTGTCGAGTTATGACACAAAGGTGAGTCCTGCAGTAAGAACAGAACCCGACTTCCAACACACACAGTATAAATGTTAATATTGGTCATGTTCACACACATCAACAAATGTAGCAACATACTGAAAGGTCACACTGGGCATGCTCACACACTTGAATAAATGAGACAAATGTCAGGCAACAAAACACGGAAAGCCTGAACTGGGCATGCTCACACACTTAGGCCATGTCTGAGTACAGCAGTGGGCCACGCATATCTGGCAGTTGCATGTGTTAACCCAAGAACCTGTCACTATCCAGCAATCCACCCTGTGCACGCAGTTATATGACAACAGACACATCTATAATATAGTGGAACCCTGTCGTAATCAAATATGTTCTGCAGATGCCAAAGTTGTTCATAGAAACTGGTAAAGCAAAGACGATAAAGACCTGCAAACAGTATCAGCAATAAACCTTGTGCATCCTGAACATTAGCATAGGTTCAGAGTTCGATACTAGGCTATCTGCCATAGGGCATGTACAAGCCTAGCCAGAGTGTGTTTGGCATTCGCAACCCTGTCAGATTACTACACTGTGTGTGTGAATAGTATGTCACACAAGATAGCCCATGTACATTTAGGCTAGTGTCCCTCTGTCTAGCAGAGACACAGAAGATATCCACGGAGTAAACATACGATCACCCATCCAGTCATCAAGATGTCTTCTGTAGGTGGTCAGTGGGTGGCTCTGCCTATGTGAAACTGGGATTACAATCTGGAGTGAGTGGAGCCTCTGGGATAAGAATCTGTCCCTCCAGCATGTCCTATTAACATCTGTGCTGAGGTATACGTCCCTGGAGTGGGTAGCTCCAAAGGAGTCAGATATCCTGAGGTAGAGCATGTCCAGTAATTCTGGGTTGGGTATATCTGTAAACAACAGGCACACATCATATCCGAGTAGGTGGTAAGCAACTGAGTAGAGCTGGAGTTACTGCATCCAAACTGTGCAGGGCATCCGTGTGAGTCCCTAGATCTGCTTGGTGAGGAACTTTTGTGGCCATTACAGGTGTCGGGTAAGGTACATCCCAAATGTGGCATTGTAACCAAGCATGGTTGTGATGAGTATAGGGGCACAATGACCTCACTCGATCTAGATGTGAAACCATATGGGATAAGGTGGGCTATATAGAAGGTCTATCTAACCACTTTGGCAACGTGACTGTCAAAGGCGACAGTACAAACAAGTCTTGCCCCCAAACCCCTAACAACTCCTACCGTATGTAATAGATTACTACCTATGTGGTAATGTGTGGGCATGTTGTTATTCCCAAAGGGGATGACTATGCAACTAATGGCATTTAGCTGTAGGCCATGGCTCAGGCACCAGTCATCAATCTCTGTGAGACCCTGTTTGAGTATGCATGTGCCAGCTGGATAGTTGATTATGGCACCCAGTTTGCAGTCATCTGCGAACATGGTCAGCCATATTCCTCCTGTGTTAGCCTGTACATCAAACAAAAATATACTGGGCAAGAGAGGTCCCAGGACTGAGCCTTGTGGGATGCCACGTGTAACTGGTGTATAGTCAGACATGGCACCTGCAATACTGACCATGTGGGTGCTATCCTTGATCCAGGTAGCAATCCATCGTGTGAGATATGTGTCCATATCGATGCTGGTGAGCCTATGCATAATGGCCGAGTGGGGTATTGTGTTGAAGGGTTTTGCAAGGTCCAGGTAGGCTGTGTGGACAACCGTCCTTACGTCGATGGACCTGGTAACCGTTTAAAGAATACAAACAGGTTCAAGAGGCAATTTCTGCCCACAACAATGCTGAAATGTGTAGGACACAGTGTCTGTACGTTCCCGATGTCTATGTGTATGAGTCCCATGACAATACGCTCCATAGCTTTTCAGAACAGGCTAGTTAGGCTTATAGGGCAATATTGTCTGTGGTCCGTTGTGGCAACAACTCTGTGGAGTGGGACCAGTGTCGCTGTATGCCATTCCTTGGGTACATATCCTGTAGTAACTCCGATATTGAACAGTGACTTAATGTGAGGGTTACGTCTGTCATGAAGCTCGTGTAAGATGCAGGCCGGAACACTGTCTGGTCCCATTGATGCTGTGTTGTCTGCTTTGGGGAGGGCAGCACTCACCTGTTAATTTGTGATGTCAGGGAGGTTACACTCTGTTGGGATGGATAGTTGCTCTTTAGGGGGGATGGGGGGGCATCTGCACTGAACCTGTTTGCCAGGATGTTGGCAATGTCAGTGGGTTCAAGGTATGTTTAGTCAGTATGCAGTAACTCACAGCATATCAGTGAGTGTCCACCCAGATTCCTGACATAACTGAAGAAGGCCTTGTGATTGTCCTACGTGTCTGGTGCAATTGTCCGTTAGAAGCAGGCCTTAGATAAATCCATGAGTGATCGTAGCTGTCTGCTAGTACAGATCACAGATGTCTTCCCTGTCTGGGATTGAGCTCTACCATGTAGTAGCTTCCTCCTTTCATTGTATAGCTTATTAATGGCCGGGGTCTACCAGACAGGTCCCCTGCCATTGGAGGAGTGAGTCTTGTTGTTATTTGGGATAGCACAATCCATGCAGTCCACTAGGTCTCCATAGAATGTGAATGTAAAGGATTCAGCAGTCTGAGCCATATTTACCACTGTCCCAGGGTCTCTGAAGGATACCATCTTGCTTTGGTGAAGTGAGACATTTGCTTATGAGAAGCTCACCAAGATTACCCAGGATGGGTGTGGGGACGGGATATGGATGTCCAGTGAGATAAATATATGTTCTGACCTTACCAATGAGGGGTATATCGCTGGTGTAGAAGATAGAGTCCCCATGTTGGTGATGATCAGGTCCAATATGTTTTCCCCTCTTGTGGGTGTGGTGACTGGTTGTGCCATAGCATATGAGTTTGCAAATAGTAGCGACTGTTGGGTGAGGGTGTTGGGGCTTGCGTAGTATCCCCAGTCAATGTTTGGGTATTTGAAGTCACCCAATATAATGGTGTTTGGGGAGACCTTCATATTCTCCATTGTTCCCAGGAAAGCTGAGTGTGGTTCCTGAGTTTGGGAGGGTGGTCTGTAGTAGGCAAAAAACTGAAAGGCAGTTTTGCACAATGTTAGTTGCATATGTATGGTCTGCGATGCTTCGTGCAGTGCTACTAACCCGGAGGTGTGTGTATCTGTGATGTATGAATAATCCCCCTATTTGTGTTGTCCGTTCTGAGTCTTGTGGTCAGAAAGCATGGTATGAAACATAACCTGGTATTGCTGGTGTGCGTTTGTGAGCCTGAACCAGGCATCTGTTAGTGCACAGATATTGCTATTCTCCATACTGAGGAGAGTACTGAGTGGGTGCAATTTGAGGGTAACACATATGGTGTTGAGCAGCATTACCCTTAGTTTCATTTACTCTGTAATGTCTATGGAGGTGGGTTTGTCTTTTGAACCCTGCTTAAAAAAGGCACTATGGTGGTAGCAAGAACCTTAGCCAGTATTCGAACGTCCAAGGGTGACAGGTGCAAGCTGTCCATAGTGAAGCTACGTGGCATGTTGAGCATGTCACCCCAGGCTGACAGACACTGGATCCCCTTTGAATGACACCAATATGTTAGCCAACTGTTAAACATGATAAGTTTGTCTGTATACTGTGACATCATACTTGGTGAGTGTAAGATACTACACAAGGCCAGGGTCATACTGGCCTGGTCTACATGATCAGAGAGTTCCTCTATGTATCATGTCATGTGGTCCAGGGAGGAACGTCTGAGGTTTTACGCACCAGCATGGACAATGATGGAGCCATTTCTGTACTTGCTGTGGAGTGACCTGAGTGCATGTGTTATGTGGTGTATCCTGGCACCCGACAGACAGCTCAAAGTGACCATCCCCTTGTTCAGCCTGGTGAGTGGGATGTCAGTGTGTCTGACAATAAGTGTCACTAATTACAAGTGTATTAGGTGTGTTGCTTAGCCCGAAGGGCAGTGACTGTGTGGCACACTGACATTGTGAACTATGTGATATTTTGGTATTGTAGTGGGGTAGCAGTTGTTTGTGTGTCTGCTTTGGAGGTCTCTGCTGCTTAGGCAGAGTTTATTTAGAGCCTCCGAGTATGCTAATGTGGTTTGATTGCTGTCACTATAGGTTTATGTGAGACTGATATGTGGTTTATGTGGTTACCTTCACCACCTGATAGACTGTGCCAGTCATGGGTCGAGAGAGCTCAGCCTCCCTCCTGTATGTCTATATAGTTGCATCTCTCACATATATCTGAGTTTGTTGGGAAGAGGAGAGGGTTGTCTGTGTACATGAGGCAGTTGTGACATTGTGTCAAAATCACAATATTCACCAGCTGGACTGGAAAGTACACACGAAACCGACCCCTGGACATGCCAGGATATTATGATGACATACTCTGTAGACTGATCACAAAGGATCAGTAGGGTGTTAAGTGTGTAAAAGAGTATAACAGGGATTAGTGCTCAGGTTTGTCGGTGTTTTGTAAAGAGTAGCTGCGAAGGAGTCCAGACGGAATGATGACACCTCCTTCAGCTATGTCATAAAAAGCAATGTACACTCATATATGTCCTGAGTCATGGCCAGCTGTACCTGACTGACAATGCCGACATCCTCTCAAACAGGCCCATATATACATACCTACCTCCCACTGCCGAAAATCACTATCATCATACCTGGAGATATCACATGTAGAATGGGTAAACAGCTCCCCCCAAAGCCGAAAGCATGGCAGCAATTGGATTACATTGTTTCCCTATATGTGTTATGAATGATCTACAGAACAAACAGACCCTGCACCTGAACAGTCTGTTGAGCCTCACCCTCTCCACAGGACCTGGAACCGTTGAATGTGTTACAGCAACATATGGCTCTCCCCACAAGTGTTGGTGCACAACACACCATGAGAAGTATATTCCAGTAAGCCTATGAAGTCTGATTTGCAAGGCCATGGAGTCCATCATGGTTGAAGTCATAAACAGAGCTATTGGAAGCTGACAAACACACAACCCTACCAACTGTGGTATGTTCATGTGCAGATCATGGTTCCCAAACATATGCTAGACTGTTTGCAAGGCAGCCACCCAGGACACACATCACTGAACGGAGCTACACATGTCTCACATAGACTTTGAATAGCCCTTTATCAACATCCTAAATACATGTCGTATCTACAAAACCAACAATCTGTGCTTAAATATGTGTTGACATATGAAGAAATGTCAATTTGTCTACAGATAGATAACACAAGCTAAGAATTATGTGGTCCTGTTCAAGTTGTTGATACCTGCCGACTCACATGGCTCATTCCAGGGATTGCATAAAGCAAAGTGTACACACATTACCATGTCCAGTCTGATGATGTCAGCATCCTACAAATATAGCAGGAGAAAAGACACTACCCAGTTAAGCATATAGTGTGTTGTGTTAATGCATATCTGTTTAGTATCATAACATAGTTAGGTAGGGGTTTGAATCTTGCAATTACTAACTGTGTGTGAGGGAGATGATTTCCTTTGAAAGGAGTGCCCTTTTTGGAGACTGGGAAAACAGATTAAAAGAGGTACATTCCTCTTTGGAAAGTCTGATGATGTCAGAATCCTACAAATATAGCAGGCGAAAAAAAACACCCACTAAAGCGTATAGCATGCCGTGTTAATGTGTATCTCTTTAGTGTCATAGCATAGTTAGGTAGGGGTTTAAATCCTACAATTGCTGACTGTGTGTTTGTGATTGCCTTTGAAAGGAGTGCCCTTTTTGGAGACTGGGAAAACACCAAAAAGAGGTACATTCCTCTTTGGAAAGCCTGATGATGTCAGCATCCTACAAATATAGCAGGAGAAAAGAAACCATTCACTAAAGCATATAGCATGCCGTATTCATGTGTATCTCTCTAGTATCATAACATAGTTAGGTAGGGCGATTTCCTTTGAAAGGAGTGCCCTTTTTGGAGACTGGGAAAACACATTAAAAGAAGTACATTCCTCTTTGGAAAGTCTGATGATGTCAGCATCCTACAAATAAAGCAGGAGAAAAGAAACCACCCACTAAAGCATGTAGCGTGCCATGTTAATGTGTAGCTCTTTAGTATTATAACATAATTAGGTAGGGGTTTGAATCCTTCAATTGCTGACTGTGTGTGTGATTTCTTTTGAGTGGAGTTCCCTTTTTAGAGACTGGGAAAAAACATTAAAAGAGGTACATTCCTCTTTGGAAAGTTTGATGATGTCAGCATCCTACAAATATAGCAGGAGAAACAAAACCACCCAATAAAGCATGTAGTGTGCTGTGTTAATGTATATCTCTCTCTAGTCTCATAACATAGCTAGATAGGGGTTTGAATCCTTCAATTGTTGACTGTGTGTGTGATTTCGTTTGAGAAAAGTGCCCTTTTTGGAGACTGGGAAAACACATTAAAAGAGGTACATTCCTCTTTGGAAAGTCTGATGATGTCAGCAGCCTACAAATATAGCAGGAGGAAAAAAAAAGCACCCAGTAAGGTATATAGTGCGTCATGTTAATGCTTACCTCTCTAGTATCACAACATAATTAAGTAGGGGTTTGAATCCAGCAATTGTTGACTGTGTGTGTGATTTCCTTTGAGTGGAGTGCCCTTTTTGGAGACTGGGAAAACACATTAAAAGAGGTACATTTCTCTTTCGAAAGTCTGATGATGTCAGAATCCTACAAATATAGCAGGAGAAAAAGAAACCACCCACTAAAGCATATAGTGTGCTGTGTTATTGTGTATCTCTCTGGTATCATAGCATATTTTGGTAGGGGGTTGAATCCTGCAATTGCTGACTGTGTGTGTGATTTCCTTTGAGAGGAGTGCCCTTTTTGGAGACTGGGAAAACACATTAAAGGAGCTACATTCCTCTTTGGAAAGTCTGATTATGTCAGCATCCTACAAATATAGCAGGAGAAACCAAACCACCCAATAAAGCATGTAGTGTGCTGTGTTAATGTGTATCTCTCTCTAGTATCATAACATAGTTAGGTAGGGGTTTGAATCCTGCAATTGCTGACTGTATGTGTGTGATTGCTTTTGAGAGGAGTGCCCTTTTTGGAGACTGGAAAAACACATTAAAAGAGGTACATTCCTCTTTGGAAAGTCTGATGATGTCAGCATCCTACAAATACAGCAGGAGAATCGAAACCATCCATTAAAACATATAGTGTGCCGTGTTAATATGTATCTCTCTAAAAACATAACATAGTTAGATAGGGACCATTGCTGATTGTGTGTGTGATTTCCTTTGAGAGAAGTGCCCTTTTTGGAGACTGGGAAAACACATTAAAAGAGGTACATTCCTCGTTGGAGAGTCTGATGATGTCAGCATCCTACATATATAGCAGGAGAAAAGAAACCACCCTATAAAGCATATAGAGTGCCATGTTAATGAGTATCTCTCTAATATCATAACATAGTTAGGTAGGGTGATTTCCTTTGAAAGGCATGCCCTTTTTGGAGACTGGGAAAACACATTAAAAGAGGTACATTCCTCTTTGGAAAGTCTGATGATATCAGCATCCTACAAATATAGCAAGAGAAAAGAAGCTACCCACTAAGCATGTAGCGTGCTGTGTTAATGTGTATTTCTCTATTATCATAATCATAGTTAGGTAAGAGTTTGAATCCTGCAACTGCTGACTGTGTGTGTGGTTTCCTTTGAGAGGAGTACCCTTTTTTGGAGACTAGGAAAACACATTAAAAGAGGTGCATTCCTCTTTGGAAAGTCTGATGATGTCAGTATCCTACAAATATAGCAGGAGAAATGAAGCCACCCACTAAAGCATATAGCATGCCGTGTTAATGTGCATCTCTCTAGTATTATAACATAGTTAGGTAGGGTGATTTCCTTTGAAAGGCGTGCCCTTTTTGGAGACTGGGAAAACACATTAAAAGAGGTACATTCCTCTTTGGAAAGTCTGATGATATCAGCATACTACAAATATAGCAAGAGAAAAGAAGCTACCCACTAAGCATGTAGCGTGCTGTGTTAATGTGTATTTCTCTAGTATCATAATCATAGTTAGGTAGGAGTTTGAATCCTGCAACTGCTGACTGTGTGCATGATTTCCTTTGAGAGAAGTGCCCTTTTTTTGGAGACTAGGAAAACATATTAAAAGAGGTGCATTCCTCTTTGGAAAGTCTGATGATGTCAGTATCCTACAAATATAGCAGGAGAAAAGAAACCTTCCCGTAAAGCATACAGTGGGTCGTGTTAATGTGTATCTCTCTAGTATCATCACATAGTTAGTTAAGGGTTTGAATCCTGCAATTGCTGACTGTGTGTGTGAATTCCTTTGAGAGAAGTTCCCTTTTTAGAGACTGGGAAAACACATTAAAAGAGGTACATTCCTCTTTGGAAAGTCTGATGATGTCAGCATCCTACAAATATAGCAGGAGAAACAAAACCATCCTCGAAAGCATATAGCATGCCGCGTTAATATGTATTTCTTTAATATCATACCATAGTTAGGTAGGGGTTTCAATCCTGCAATTGCAGACTGTGTGTGTAATTTACTTTGAGAGGAGTTCCCTTTTTGGAGACTGGGAAAACACATTAAAAGAGATACATTCCTCTTTGGAAAGTCTGATGATGTTAGCATCCCACAAATATAGCAGGAGAAAAGAAACCACCCATTAAAGTGTATAGCATGCAGTGTTAATGTGTATTTCTCTAGTATCATAATCATAGTTATGTAGGGGCTTGAATCCTGTAATTGTTGACTGTTTGTGTAATTTCCTTTGAGAGAAAAGTGCCGTTTGTGGAGACTGGGAAAACACATTAAAAGAGGTACATTCCTCTTTGGAAAGTCTGATGATGTCAGCATCCTACAAATATAGCAAGAGAAAAGAAACCACCTACTAAAGCATATAGCGTGCTGTGTTAATGTGTATCTCTCTAGTATCATAACATAGTTAGGTAGGGTGATTTCCTTTGAGAGGAGTGCCCTTTTTGGAGACTGGGAAAACACATTAAAAGAGGTAAATTCCTCTTTGGAAAGTCTGATGATGCCAGCATCCTACAAATATAGCAGGAGAAAAGAAACCACCCAATAAAGCATGTCGTGCACTGTGTTAATGTATATCTTTTTCTAGTCTCATAACATAGTTAGGTAGTGGTTTGAATCCTTCACTTGCTGACTGTGTGTGTGATTTTTTTTGAGAGGAGTGCCCTTTTTGGAGACTGGGAAAACACATTAAAAGAGGTACATTCCTCTTTGGAAAGTCTGATGATGTCAGCATCGTACAAATATAGCAGAAGGGAAAAAAAACACCCAGTAAGGCATATAGCACGTCGTGTTAATGCTTATCTCTCTAGTGTCGTCACATATTTAGGTAGGGGTTTGAATTCTACAATTCTTGACTGTAAGTGTGTGATTTCCTTTGAGAAGAGTGCCCTTTTTGGAGACTAGGAAAACACATTAAAAGAGGTACATTCCTCTTTAGAAAGTCTGATGATGTCAGCATCCTACAAATATAGCAGGAGAAAAGAAATCATCCACTAAAGCATGTAGAGTGCTGTGTTAATATGTATCTTTCTAGCATCATTACATAGTTAGGTAGGGGTCTGAATCTTGCAATTGCTGACTGTGTGTGAAATGTCCTTTTTGGAGACTGGGAAAACACATTAAAAGAGGTACATTCCTCTTTGGAAAGTCTGATGATGTCAGCATCCTACAAATACAGCAGGAGAAAATAAACCACCCACTAAAGCATGTAACATGCTGTGTTATTGTGTATCTCTCTGGTATCAGAACATATTTTGGTAGGGGTTTGAATCCTGCAATTGCTGACTGTGTATGTGATTTCCTTTGAGAGGAATGCTCTTTTTGGAGACTGGGAAAACACATTAAAAGAGCTACATTCCTCTTTGGAAAGGCTGATGATGTCAGCATCCTACAAATATAGCAGGAGAAACAAAGCAACTCAGTAAAGCATGTAGTGTGCTGTGTTAATGTGTATCTCTCTTTAGTTGCATAACATAGTTAGGTAGGGGCTTGAACCCTGCAATTACTGACTGTCATGTGTGTGATTTCTTTTGAGAGGAGTGCCCTTTTTTGAGACTGAGAAAACACATTAAAAGAGGTACATTCCTCTTTGGAAAGTCTGAAGATGTCAGCATCCTACAAATATAGCAGGAGAAAAGAAACCACCCACTAAAGCATATAGCGTGCCGTGTTAATGTGTATCTCTCTAGGATCATAACATAGTTAGGTAGGGTGATTTCCTTTGAAAGGAGTACACTTTTTGGAGACTGGGAAAACACATTAAAAGAGGTACATTCCTCTTTGGAAAGTCTGATGATGTCAGCATCCTACAAATATAGCAAGAAAAAAGAAGCTACCCAGTAAGCACGTAGCGTGCTGTGTTAATGTGTATTTTTCTAATATCATAATCGTAATTAGGTAGGGGTTTGAATCCTGTAATTGCTGATTGTATGTGTGTAATTTCCTTTGAGAGGAGTGCCCTTATTGGAGACTGGGAAAACACATTAAAAGAAGTACATTCCTCTTTGGAAAGTTTGATGATGTCAGCATGTGATTTCCTTTGAAAGGAGTGCCCTTTTTGGAGACTGGGAAAACACATTAAAAGAGTTACATTCCTCTTTGGAAAGTCTGATGATGTCAGCATCCTGCAAATATAGCAGGATAAAAAAAATACCCACAAAAGCATATAGCATGCTGTGTTAATGTGTATTTTTCTAATATCCTAAGATAGTTAGGTAGGGGTTTGAATCCTGCAATTGCTGACTGTGTGTGTGATTTTCTTTGAGATATGTGCTCTTTTTGGAGACTGTGAAAACACATTAAAAGAGATACATTCCTCTTTGGAAAGTCTGATGATGTCAGCATCCTACAAATATAGCAGGAGAAAAGAAACCACTCACTAAAGCATATAGCATGCCATGTTAATGTGTATCTCTCTAGTATAATAACATAGGTAGGGTGATTTCCTTTGAAAGGAGTGCCCTTTTTGGAGACTGGGAAAACACATTAAAAGGGGTACATTCCTCTTTTGAAAGTCTGATGATGTCAGCACCCTGCAAATATAGCAGGAGAAAAAAAAAACACCCACTAAAGCATATAGTGTGACGTGTTAATGTGTATTTTTCTAGTATTATAAAATAGTTAGGTAGGGGGTTGCATCCTGCAATTGCTGAATTTGTGTGTAAATTCCTTTGAGAGGAGTGCCCTTTTTGGAGACTGGGAAAACACATTAAAAGGGGTACATTCCTCTTTTGAAAGTCTGATGATGTCAGCATCCTACAAATATAGCAGGAGGAAAAAAAAAAAAAGCACCCTGTAAGGCATATAGCGCATCATGTTAATGTTTATTTATCTAGAGTTGTAACTTAGTTAGGTAGGGGATTGAATCCTGCCATTGTCGACTGTATGTGTGTGATTGCCTTTGAGAAAAGTGCCCTTTTTGGAGACTGGGAAAACACATTAAAAGAGGTACATTCCTCTTTGGAAAGTCTGATGATGTCAGCATCCTACAAATATAGCAGGAGAAAAGAAACCTCCCAGTAATGCATGTAGTGCTCTGTGTTAATGTGAATCTCTCTCTAATATCATAACATAGTTAGGTAGGTGTTTGAATCTTATAATTTCTGACTGTATGTGTGTTATTTCCTTTGAGAGGAGTGCCCTTTTTGGAGACTGGGAAAACACATTAAAAGAGGTACATTCCTCTTTGGAAAGTCTGATGATGTCAGCATCCTACAAATATAGCAGGAGGAAAAAAAACACCCAGTAAAGCATGTAGTGCGCTGTGTTAATGTGAATCTCTCTCTAATATCATAACATAGTTAGGTAGGTGTTTGAATCCTACAATTTCTGACTGTGTGTGTGTAATTTCCTTTGAGAGGAGTGCCCTTTTTGGAGACTGGGAAAACACATTAAAAGAGGTACATTCCTCTTTTTGAAAGTCTGATGATGTCAGCATCCTACAAATATAGCAGGAGGAAAAAAAGCCCCCAGGAAGGCATATAGCATGTTGTGTTAATGCTTATCTCTCTAGTGTTGTAACCTTGTTAGGTAGGGGTTTGAATCCTGCAATTGCGGATTGTATGTGTATGATTTCCTTTGAGAAGTGTTCCCTTTTTGGAGAATGGGAAAACACATTAAAGAGGTACAATCCTCTTTGGAAAGTCTGATGATGTCAGCATCCTACAAATATAGCAGGAGGAAACTAAGTAACCCACTAAGGCATATAGTGTGGTGTTAATGCTTATTTCTCTAGTGTCATAACATAGTTAGGTAGGGGTTTGATTTCTGCAATTGCTGTATGTGTGTGATTTCCTTTGAGAAGAGTGCCCTTTTTGGAGACTGGGAAAACACATTAAAAGAGGTGCATTCCTCTTTGGAAAGTCTGATGATGTCAGCATCCTACAAATATAGCAGGAGAAATTAAATTATCCAATAAAGCATATAGTGCGCTGTGTTAATGTGAATCTTTCTAGTATCATAACTTAGTTAGGTATGGGTTAGAAACCTGCAGTTGCTGAGTGTGTGTGTGTGTGTGTGTGTGTGTGTGTGTGTGTGTGTGTGTGTGTGTGTGTGTGTGTGTGTGTGTGTGTGTGTGTGTGAGACACTGTTGATCAATGGGGTGTGGGTTTTGCTTTTACTATGCTATGACATATCAGGATTAAAACAGTATGTGCATTGCACACATCAGGTATCTGTGTGGCAAATAAATATATGTACATGTGACCTCAATTATTATATATGTGTGAAGCCTGCATACTACATGAATACATTTGTTTCCTTTGACAGATTGTGCCGCTGCTTCTCAGATCATAGGTCACATATGTATGCATGTGACAAGGCCGGCCACTATAGTGATCTGTGGCCAAGGTCATCTGTGCCACACACACCCATGACATTTACTATAGATTAGTGTGAGTGAGGGTACATGCCTGGGGTATATGTCAGACATGTTCATACACAACAATGACTGGCAATAATGGACAGTCATTATAGGTGTACAACAGTCTTGTGGATATGCATTCAGGCCCCTAATGTCTCATGTGATACACCGAGGGACTCCACAATACCTCTGGATATGTGGATACCAAGGGACAGATGACATAACACGTGGCTGTAGGTACACATTGGTACCCAACATCCATGTTGGGGGATACCACCTATGTGGTACTGTCAGGATAGTATGTACAGTAAATGTGGATGACTATGCCATAGTCGGCCTAGTGCAATACAACATGTGTCGGATAACAGGTATCTGTCTGTATGATACCCTTCTGTAGGGTATGTGTCCCATCCAGAGAATGCATTGTAGGCCAATGCATGCATTTCCAGATGTGGATGGACATATCCCTAGAGTGTTTGCATGTACCTAAAAGGCCTATATGCCAAACAGTTGTGGTCCCAGGAATGGGTGGCGGTCAATACCACTGGTTACTGTTATAGTATACTACCAGAAGGATCCCATTGTTACTGAGTTCCCTACAACTGTGTGTCAGTTGTCAGGACATCATCTAATGATTGGTAATAGTCATGCTGTTGAGGTTGTGTATACTACCAGAATGCAAAACATTGACAGATATTAACAGTATCACCCACAGCATAGTGTCAACCCATGTCATATACACATGTGCACCCATGTTAGTACATATCTGTAGTAGAATGCATACTGACCATCGAGAGATACTATGAGATGTTAACAATGTATAAAACAGGGTATGTCACACGTCCTATGTGTCCACTATGCACGTACATGCAGACAGTGTGCACCTTCCATGTTCACAGATGTACACCTGCTAATCTGTACTGCACAAATCACACACATACTGTCCACTCACTAACACATGCTGGCAACACTCTACACTTCATCCAAGTGGCACATGGCCGGACGATACATACTCAGACCTAACACTGGTGTAAACAATACTACATTGACAATCAGAGCTTTGATGCATCACGCCTGCTTAGATATACCTACAAGGATATCATTACATTTTCCTGTTGACAACTTGTTAATATTGCTTCACTATGAATAAATCCAATAAAACAAACCAAACTATTGAAAAGCACACAACAAAATGGCATTGCAGTCAGGAAACAAGTTCGAACAAAATTAAATCTTTTTGAAACTTTAATGTGAGCGCTTTCGTCAGAGACAATGCTCTGACTTCTTCAGACAACCAAGTACACTGAAAACAAGTTTTAAATAATAGACCCAATTATCTAATTAACTCATTTAAATCTTATTTAAAGATACAGAATTTACTTTAAAAACATTTGTTAAAAAATATATATGTGTATATTAAAAGACTTTTATAAGCCATATATAATTGTTTAAACAAAGGACCTATACTTGTCATTACTTAAATGCACGTTGATTACATACATACATATATAGTTAAAAAATATAAATATAAAATAAAAAAAGAAAAAATATATATTAATAATGAAATAATGAAATAAAATAAAATACATGAATGCTATCTTGCAAGTGCTTTCAACTTTAGTATACATTTTAGAAATATGTATTCATTCAGCCCTGGTGGGATATATGCTGCAGTCTGAATCTGCCACATTAGCTCCTTTTCTTCTAATCTAAGCTCCCATGGGCCACCTCTCCAGTCCTGTATTATTTGTTCCAACACTGTGAATTGAAATCTGTGTTAGATTTTCCATAGTATGCCTAGCCAATGCATTTGTAGTGCTTTTTTTGTTAATACTATACTGATGTTCGTATATACGCTGTTTTAATTTTCTTTCGGTTTTTCCTATGTAAAATGCGTTGCATAATTCGCATAAAGCTGCATAAACAATCCCCTTGGAGTTGCAATTAAATCTATCTCTAATGTAATAATTTTTATTTCTTGTGTGCACCCTATTGCCTGTTTTTATTGATTTACATTGTGCACAACAGCTACATCTTCCCATACCAGCATTGTTTTTATATCTATTTTTCTTTTCTAATAGGCTTTTAATATTTGGACCCCTTCTATATGTTAACTTAGGTTTTGATTCTAAAACTTTGTTTAAGTTGCTATCTCCAGTAATGATGCTCAAATTTTTTAATATTGTATTTCTAATGGATGTTGCATCGAGGGAGTAAGTTATTAAGAAATTAATTTCCATATTTAATGTATCGTTATTCCTACTTGTAATTTCAAATGGGCCCTCTGAATGTGTATCTTCATATCCTTTATGTAAAATGGGCTTAAAATGTCCTGATGAACGTTTTAGATTAACCTCTTGAAAAATGCTATTGAGAAAATTCTCTGGGTATCCTCTCTTTAGAAACATCGAAATAAGTAAATCACATTCTGCCTTATAATCGTCGTTATGGGCTATCATTCTTGCGGCCCTAACAGCCTGCCCTTTAACCACTGCCTTCTTTTGATAATATGGATGGCTGCTTGAAAAATGCAAAAATGGATTTGAGTATGTAGGTTTACGATATATAAAGCTCCTATATCTATTGTGGGACACATCCTTCTCTAATCTTACATCCAAAAAATTAATAGCATCAATACCTATTTTGAAAGTGAATTGCATGAAACTAGTCATATGGATTATACTTTCAATAAAATTCTCGATGGTCGATTTATTCCCTTCCCATAAGAAACACATATCATCTTGGTATCTTGTATACCAGGTGCTGTGTCTCTTAAAAAGGGGGTTATTAAATAATAGTGATCTCTCCCAATATGCCATGACACAGTTCGCAAAACTCCCTCCACAGTGAGAACCCATGGCGACTCCAGTTTTTTGTAAATATATGTCGCCATTAAAACACATAAAGTTGTTCGACAACACTATGTCCAGCAAAACTTCGATTACATAAATATATTTATCATCAATACCTTTAATGGTCAGGAATTCCCTTACCCATTCAATTCCCAAAATGACTGTATGTAGGTCCTTTATATCTACTGTTAAAAAAATGTGGCCATCATTATAATCAAGACCATTAATACCTTCCAAAAAACTCCAAGAATCATGACAAATCTGATGTTCACTTTTTATGAGTGGTTTTAGTTTATGATCTACCAATTTGGCACATGCATAAGTAACAGATCCTCGTCCATCCACTATTGGTCTAAATGGGGGATTGTCACGATTTTTGTGTATTTTTGGAGATCCAAAAAGTGCTGGAATTCTTGGAGCTAGCATCAATAGGTAGTGATATATGTCTATGTCTATACTACCTTCCAAAAATAAATCCTGTAATATAGTATTTATTTTTCGATATGCACCATGTACTTCATTGATGCTTACTTTTTCATATACATCTGTTTCCAAATGCATAGCCATTTTTTATTATAATCATTTGTTTCCATGAATACCAGACCCCCACCTTTATCTGGTTTCATTACTCTAATGTCATGTGCGTTTAGTAGCCTAATAACCCCTACTTCATCTTCAACATTATTCATTTGCACCCTCTTGTGCTGATATAATAAATTGCTGTCTAATGTTCCAAGATCAACTTCACACATTTTTCTCAAAACATGCTAGGGTTTCATTCAATGATGGATTAAATAAACTAGAAACCCTAAGCGTATTTGTTAGAGATGAATTGATACCCATCAAAACTGTAAAATTTAATTTGCGTACGAATAGTTTTAAATTGATGACAGTTTTTACCAAGTCAGCCCTTCTTTCAGGTACATATGAAAGGCCCTTGGCTAAAATTTAATCATATCTTCAGTCACAGTCATAGGAGTGAAATTAAAAATTTTGAAATCCCCCTCCAAGCTTACAATTATTTTTGGGGATGTTTAGCTGTGTTCATTTATCTCCTCCGCCTGTTTTACCGTTTTCTACTTTGTGTTTGATTCGCATTGTTCTGTTGATTCCGTTGGTTCCGTTGATTTGTGCGAACCATTTGAAAACCCTGATTATCAAAACTACTGTTGTTGTTATGATTATTTCCTTCTGTTTGTTGGTTACGATTATTGGACTGACCAGGGTTTTGTGTGCTGTTATTATTATTTATTCTCTCACTTCGTCGCAATATGGGTACACCAGCCTGACCGTTAACGTATTCGTCAGTGTCTATTTCACAAACTTGGTTAACGCTAATGTTCTCAGGTGGGTGTTGTCCAAAGTGATTGATTTGATTGGACTGATGCGTTGAAACTTCAGGGGGTGGTGGATAGGCATTACCTTTAGCATAGTCATTTACGTCATGAATGATTTTTCTTTTTTTGGTTTCTAAGGCTCGATTCATACTGGCCTCAATACTTGAAAAAATCCGGCTATACTCATAGAAGTTCCCTTATCAGTCCCGTTTGTTACATTAGATGGTGTATTGTTGTCAGAGAAGTCACGTGTTAATAAAAATTCATGTTCCACTCAAGACTTCCGAATATAATGGAAAATGCCTTTCTGTATTTGTCATATTTGCACATGAATTAGTTGTTGTGTTTACACTTGCGTGCATTTAAGTAATGACAAGTATAAGTCCTTTGTTTAAACAATTATATATGGCTTATAAAAGTCTTTTAATATACACATATATATTTTTTAACAAATGTTTTTAACTAAGTTTTAAATTAGTTAATTAGATAATTGGGTCTATTATTTAAAACTTGTTTTCAGTGTACTTGGTTGTCTGAAGAAGTCAGAGCATTGTCTCTGATGAAAGCGCTCACATTAAAGTTTCAAAAAGATTTAATTTTGTTCGAACTTGTTTCCTGACTGCAAAGCCATTTTGTTGTGTTTTTCAATAGTTTGGTTTGTTTTATTGGATTTATCCGTGGTGTGAAAATGGCAAGAGGAGCACAAACAGGTTTGCAGTCTTTGTTTTTCCAACAAGACAATGCTACACCTTGTAACTCAAATGGTTCTTCGGAAGCGAATGTCGTAGAGAATCTCAACGTTCTTGTGCAGAAATTGCTCGAGCGAGTGGATAACTTAACATAAGTTAATAACAAAGGGACACATGTAACCCCAGCTATCGCAAGTGTAAACACAACAACTAATGCAAGTGCAAATATGACCAATACGGAAAGGCATTTTCCATTATATTCCGAAGTTGCGAGTGGAACATTAAGAACCGGAGTTCAAAATATAAGTCCTTTGCAATCTAGCCTAGGCATCACACCAACAACAAATGCCAGTTCTCCTAATGGCAGACTAGTACAACAACCGGTAAGAGATTGTTTAATTCCTAATATTTCTGAATTTTTATTAACACCTGGTTTCTTTGACAACAATACACCATCTAATGTAACAAACGGGTCTAATAATGGAACTTCTATCACTGTTAAACTTAATACATTTGTCCAAAAGCTGTTTTAAGTACTGTAAGCTGCAATTAGAAGTGTCATACTTTAATGAGTGTATGTCAAAGAAAATTGTCCCTAAAGGTCTACGTCAGTGACGGTATCCATTTGGTTTGCATAGAAACTCAATATTCCATCAGGAGTTGCTCATTATGTTTGGCAGTCAAGGCTTTGAATTTTTAAATTTATTAATTAAAAATTATGGATAGCAACTAGAGGGTTTAAAAACAGAAATACAAGCTTTAGAGCAAACCATCACGGTAGATGCTGAATTCTCTAGATTCCGGTATGAGTATAGCCGGATTTTTTCAAGTATTGAGGCCAGTATGAATCGAGCCATAGAAACCAAAAAGAGAAAAATCATTTGTGACGTAAATGAGTATGCTAAAGGTAATGCCTATCCACCACCTCCTGAAGTTCCAACGCATCAGTCCAATCAAATCAATCACTTTGGACAACACCCATCTGAGAACATTAGCATTAACCAAGTTTGTGAAATAGACACTGACGAAAACGTTAATGCTCAGGCTGGTGTACCCATACTGTGACGAAGTGAGAGAATAAATAATAATAATAACACACAAAACCCTGGTCAGTCCAGTAATCATAACCAACAAACAGAAGGAAATAATCATAACAACAATAGTAGTTTTGATAAAATAAAACTTCGCCAAATACGAAAATAGCAGCCCAGACTGAAAAAATAAGTGTCTTTATTACAATTCTGGTACCTCGGCCTTCGCCTTCAAATGGAATAACTTAACATTCTCAGAAACAAGTCTATATACACCACCAATAACTTCATTAATTAACATCAATTAATCAATCAACATTTTTTTTTCATTTTGATACAAAGTATTGAAATTAATAATATATTTAGATTCCATGTCTGTTAACCTCCTTTGAAAACTATGATCCACCCCCCCATGGGCCATAGGGTTTAGCTAAAACACTAAACATCAAATCTTTCATTGCACCTCCATGTTGTTCATGAAAATGACTGGCCACCGGACTATCAAGCCTCTCATTCCTAATATCTCCTAGATGTTCCAATACTCTTAATTTTACCTTTCGCTTGGTTTGCCCTATGTACCATTTTCTTTCCGGACAATTACACTCTATTATATAATTGACCCCAAATGAATTACAATTGAAATGATCAATGGCATTGTATAAAATGCCGTTGATTCTAGTTCCATCTAAATTTTTAATATTGTTACATACCTTACACCTACCACATGGATAAGCACCTGCATTAGTCACTTTCTCTCTTCTGCCTTTATATCTAACCAACTCCTTCAAATTTTGAAATCTACCATAAGAAAAAATTACTTCATTAGGAATAATATCTTTCAAGATATCATCATTAATAATAATAGGCCACATATTCAACACCAGTTTTCTTAAAATAGGGGAAAAAGCTGAAAACCTATTCACAAAAAATATTTTATTTTTTTCACTAATTCCTATTTTTTCATACTTTTCTATATTTTCTACCTACATAATTATCTACTTTAACTGGTGAACCATGATATGCTAACCCCATTTCTTTTTCTAATTTCACTCTAATAGTCCTGATTTTATCCTGAGAATATCCTCTAACATTCAATTTCTCAAAAATTTGATCAAATTCCACTTTGATCATATCTTTTTCTGAAGTATTTTCCGTTATACGTTTAAACTCCCCAAATAGTAAAGATTCAATTAGATGGAAACTATGCATACTTGACGCATGTAAAAAAATGTTAACCACAGTGGTCTTATGAAAGGGTTTATGCTGTATTCCCCCATCTGACCCTACATAAAATTCCACATCTAAATACTGAATTGTTTTTCCACCTATTTTAAAAGTGAAATCTAAGCCACAGCAGTTAGACTTCAAACTGGAGATAAATTCCTCAAATTCCATGGGGTCCCCCTTACATAAATATAAAAGGTCATCAATAAATCTTTTATATTTGACCACATTATTCTGAAAAAAGTTATTTGAATAAACAAACAAATTTTCAAAGTGCCCCATGAAAATAATGGCATAAGACGGAGCAAAACAGGCACCCCATTGCATTACCATCCTTTTGTAAAAAATATTTTTTATCAAATTCAAAATAATTATGTGTAAGAAAAAATTCTAGTAAGCATACAATAAAAGAAGTTTGTGGGCCTTCTCCTAACAATCTGCTAACTGCTTCCAGTCCCCAATTAATACTGATACAGGTATATAAGGATTATAAGGATTTGATATCTACACTGGCCCAATAAAAATTATCTTGCCAAGTCATCCCTTTGAAAAATTCACAGACCTCCTTGGTATTTTTAACATGTGAGGGAATCCTCCGTAAATAACATTTTAATACAGAATCCAAAAATATGAAAACATTTTGTGAAAAAGCACCCCTCCCTGAGACAATAGGATGCCCTGGTGGATTTCTCAGATCTTTATGTATTTTTTGGTATAATAAAAAATCTAGCATCTCTAGGATTTTTTATATACAATTTTTTAACATCCCCAGATGTAAAAAATCCTAGGTGTTCACTTTTCTCCAAAAGATCATGCAAGGCATTATTAAATTCTGCCCTAGGATTAGTAAATGAGAGAATAAATAATAATAATAACACCCAAAACCCTGGTCAGTCCAATAATGATAACCAACAAACAGAAGGAAATAATCATAACAACAACAGTAGTTTTGATAACCAGGGTTTTCAAATGGTTTGCACAAATCAAAGGAACCAACGGAATCAACAGAACAATGCGAACCAAACACAAAGGAGAAAATGGCAAAACAGGCGTAGGAGATAAATGAACACAGCCAACCCTCCCCAAAAATAATTGTAAGCTTGGAGGGGGATTTCAAAATTTATAATTTCACTTCTATGACTGTGACTGCAGATATGATTAAAATTTTAGACAAGGGTCTTTCATATGTACCTGAAAGAAGGGCTGACTGTCATCGATTTAAAGCTATTCATACGCAAATTAAATCTTACAGTTTTGATGAGTATCAATTCATCTCTAACAAATATGCTTAGGGTTTCTAGTTTATTTAATCCATCATTGAATGAAACCCTAGCGTGTTTTGAGAAAATGTGTGAAGTTGATCTTAGAGCATTAGACATCAATTTAGTATATCAGCACAAGAGGGTGCAAATGAATAATGTTGAAGATGACATAGGGGTTATTAGGCTACTAAATGCACATGACATTAGAGTAATGAAACCAGATAAAGGTGGGGGTCTGGTATTCATGGAAACAAATGATTATAATAAAAAATGGCTATGCATTTGGAAACAGATGTATATGAAAAAGTAAGCATCAATGAAGTACATGGTGCATATCGAAAAATAAATACTATATTACAGGATTTATTTTTGGAAGGTAGTATAGACATATATCACTACCTATTGATGCTAGCTTCAAGAATCCCAACACTTTTTGGATCTCCAAAAATACACAAAAATTGTGACAATCCCCCATTTAGACCAATAGTGGATGGACGAGGATCTGTTACTTATGCATGTGCCAAATTGGTAGATCATAAACTAAAACCACTCATAAAAAGTGAACATCAGATTTGTCATGATTCTTGGAGTTTTTTGGAAGGTATTAATGGTCTTGATTATAATGGTGGCCACATGTTTTTAACAGTAGATATAAAGGACCTATACACAGTCATTCCCCAAAAGTTGGGAATTGAATGGGTAAGGGAATTCCTGACCATTAAAGGTATGGATGATAAATATATTTATGTAATCAAAGTTTTGCTGGACATAGTGTTGTTGAACAACTTTATGTGTTTTAATGGTGACATATATTTACAACAAACTGGAGTCACCATGCTGTCTCCCTGTGGAGGGAGTTTTGCGAACTGTGTCATGGCATATTGGGAGAGATCACTATTATTTAATAACCCCCTTTAAGAGACACAGCATCTGGTATACAAGATACCAAGATGATATGTGTTTCTTATGGGAAGGGGATAAATCTACCATCGAGAATTTTATTGAAAGTATAACCCATATGACTAGTTTCTTGCAATTCACTTTCAAAATAGGTATTGATGTTATCAATTTTTTGGATGTAAGATTAGAGAAGGATGTGTCTCACAATAGATATAGGAGCTTTATATATCGTAAACCTACATACTCAAATGCATTTTTGCATTTTTCAAGCAGCCATCCATATTATCAAAAGAAGGCAGTGGTTAAAGGGCAGGCTGTTAGGGCCGCAAGAATGATAGCCCATAACGACGATTATAAGGCAGAATGTGATTTACTTATTTCGATGTTTCTAAAGAGAGGATACCCAAAGAATTTTCTCAATAGCATTTTTCAAGAGGTTAATCTAAAATGTTCATCAGGACATTTTAAGCCAATTTTACATAAAGGATATGAAGATGCACATTCAGAGGGCCCATTTGAAATTACAAGTAGGAATAACGATACATTAAATATGGGAATTAATTTCTTAATAACTTACTCCCTCGATGCAACATCCATTAGAAATATAATATTCAAAAATTGGAGCATCATTACTGGAGATAGCAACTTAAACAAAGTTTTAGGATCAAAACCTAAGTTAACATACAGAAGGGGTCCAAATACTAAAAGCCTATTAGAAAAGAAAAATAGATATAAAAACAATGCTGGTATGGGAAGATGTGGCTGTTGTGCACAATGTAAATCAATAAAAACAGGCAATAGGGTGCACATAAGAAATAAAAATTATTACATTAGAGATAGATTTAATTGCAACTCCAAGGTGATTGTTTATGCAGCTTTATGCGAATTATGCAATGCATTTTACATAGAAAGAAAATTAAAACAGCGTATATATGAACATCAGTATAGTATTAACAAAAAAAGCACTACAAATGCATTGGCTAGGCATACTATGGAAAATCCAAAACATAGATTTCAATTCACAGTGTTGGAACAAATAATACAGGACTGGAGAGGTGGCCCGTGGGAACTTAGATTAGAAGCAAAGGAGCTAATGTGGCAGATTCGGACTGCAGCATATGTCCCACCAGGGCTGAATGAATACACATCTCTAAAATGTATACTAAAGTTGAAAGCACTTGCAAGATAGCATTCATGCATTTTATTTTATTTCATTATTTCATTATTAGTATATATTTTTCTTTTTTTATTATTTTATATGTATATATTTTATCTATGTATGTAATCAGCGTGCATTTAAGTAATAACAAGTATAAGCCCTTTGTTTAAACAATTATATATGGCTTATAAAAGTCTTTTAATATACACATATATATTTTTAACAAATGTTTTTAACTAAAGTAAATTCTGTATCTTTAAATAAGTTTTAAATGAGTTAGTTAATTAGATAATTGGGTCTATTATTTAAAACTTGTTTTCAGTGTACTTGGTTGTCTGAAGAAGTCAGAGCATTGTCTCTGACGAAAGCGCTCACATTAAAGTTTCAAAAAGATTTACCCCGGGATTCATGAAGCTCGGTGCAAGGCCGGCATTAGGCTTGCGCCGACCGTGCAGCGTGAAGATGGCTCAGTAGCGCCAAATGCATATTAATGAAGGCTCGCTCCCGCCACAGCCACGTGCATAGGAAAGGAGCGCGAGTGCATAGGGCGTGTCGAAGTGCCGCATGGAGGCATGGAAATGTCAGCTGTCGACATGCAACCTAAAATGCTTGCATATAACAATTTGCAAGCAATAGTAATCACATCTGTCAGTGTCCGTGGATACTGAAACGTATGCAAAGCATGCAAGACAGTTCCTGCGGACACAAAATGAAGAAGCAAACACAAATGCACAGTAGGGAATAATGGGTCCCTATCCCACGAACAAATGACATTGAAAACCATGTGCCCATAGTCCATCGCAGTGTAGATAGTTATACCAAGTGGAATTGAAATGCATCATATGTTAGCACGCTGCCAATAGGTACGTCCAGCCCAATGGTCAGGGTCACCAGTTGACCCATATTGTGAGGGAGGGTACACAGCTGGGCAGATGTGTCCATAACAAAAAACACGATAAATGTACATATCTAGCAACCGTATGATCGAATTATATCATACAACGCATGTAATCGTCACATACAATAGGTATGTACGTATTTCACGTACCAAATGGGACAGGAAATAGAATAAGCATGTAAACGAAACAGAAGGAGCATAGAATAAGCATGTAAATGAAACAGAAGGAGCATATAAACTGCTACAACAATAAAGCAACATGTAGGCTGAAAGGAACAGTATTATCCGTACCGTTGACAGTGGGTACGTGTTGTCCAGTACATTCAGATATGTATCCGGAATATATCCCATCCTGGACATAGGAAAAGGTGGCATCCTACCAATGATTAGAACAGTTGGCCAAAATCCGCACATCAGCGGTCCAAGCCAAACTTGTCAGGATGTGTCACAGTTGAACGGGTATTACCCGGGTATACCAACCATGTCATGAAAGTTAAGTATGGGCATATACCTATGTGCATGAGGTATAGCATGTGGAAAGTCAAACATGGCAGGCTAGTCCACACAATCATACAGGTACTTGACATATGTAGGGTATGCAATGTGTTACCTTGACCGTGTCATGGGCCATTAACCAAAGCAGTGATGGATGGAGTGTCAGGAATATGTGTATGTGTGTGGGGGGGTGGGTAATGATATAATCCTCCAAGGCGACACTGTGTCGTATGCAGAATAGGTGAACCGGAGGTGTATGAGGGAGCACCGGGTGAAGCAGAAAGAAACACAAAAACATGTATACACATCTGCAATACAACCAGACAGGCCATACTGTAAAACACAATCCCACAAACATATGAATATTAAAATGTGCGATACAAATGTATAGACATGTCACCAACACATACCCACAGATTGGTCCTGATGGAACTGGCCATATCAAATGCAGCACACCTGAATGCATAATGGACTACCCAGCATCCCCTCTACAGCACACAACCCGCTCCCATACCTGAACGTCCACCAAATCCAGCCATACTTGGCCTACTGGTTTGGTGCAGCCACATCTACACATAGTGATGACTACGCATATGTAGTAGGTAGTGTCACCCTAGACAAGTTTCAGGATTGCAAACTATGTATCCCTTGCATGTAAAACCCCCAGCACATTTTTGTAACACCAGAAGAATGTTCGGTATTTGTCTTGTTTTGGTCTTGTTCAATTTTTGGGATATCTCTCATGGGATAAGTAACCTGTGTAAACATTAGAATGGGTATGAAGACATGAAGTCCAGTCCTGTAGATATCTGGACACAAGTTGGAATGTGCACTAGTGGTGCACGAAACTGTCCAGCCCTAGATGGTCATGCAGAACCTACTACCCAGGATCAAACACCTGCCCGTGATGCACATGTCCCGACACGAATAAGCGAGAGAATATATTGCACACATTCACATAGTGGTACATGGTATAAGGGTGATGAAGGCACTGACATAAACAGGATACCCCCTGATCCACTGTGTGAGGGAAAATTAATGTGTGTATAGGTGTGACCTAACCAACAATGATACAATTCCAAATGTCCTGTGATTGTAGGAAATAACTATGTACCATACTGCATGTAACAGTTGCCTAAAGCGGTCACATCTGGATAGAATAAACGTAATTCATAGAAGAAACAGGCAAACAACAAAAGTGCTAAAGGTATAAGGCTCACAGCTAGGAAACAAATGAATGTTCTAAACCTGAACTGACCGTGGCTATGTGTTGGCCCAAACAATCTGGTGTCCGCAGTAGGGTTACCATCTGCCCCACTTTGCGAGGGACAGTCCCTCTTTGGACAGTTGTGTCCTGACAAAATACATTACAAATGGCAAATGTCCTTGGATTGTAGGACATAATTATGTCCCATATGTTATGTAATAGTTGCAGAAAATAATTATTTCGGTATCTAAAATACCTAACTGTTACAAGAAACAGAATAAGCAACTAAACCACTACAACAATAGGCTTTTATGTAGGCAAATAAGTAGTTCTATCCTTTGTACTGACCGTGGGTATGTGTCGGCTTGTAAAATCTGATGTGTGTTCCGAAAATGTACCATCTTGACCATTTGAAAAGGTGGCAACCCTAGTCCCCAGAATACATCCCAACCTGTACATATGACAATGTCAACGCTACCAATGGTCAGAGCATTCGCACAATAACTGGCTAGCCTCTTAACCACTCACAAAGCCAGTGACCTTTGGGGGAAAGGTGTTGAATGAGAATGACTACTTACAACAATGAAGAGTAATAGATGCATTTAACTGCAGAAAATTAGTAGTATTACAAATCTGTCAACATGTTCCAAGTTAATAGTACTAATATGGTAGAAGTGTCCGTGATTGTCCCTGAGTTGTTATAGCCTTGTCCCTGTAGAAATGAGTCCCCGAGTATCACAGAGGTCTGTACACACAAGTACACCAACCAACTGTCACATCTGTTGACAGGACTATTGCATACCTGTAGTGAATTTATAACAGATGCCCAGAATAATATTCACTGTATCTATAAATGAATGAAATAGTCAAATGGGAAGGGAAACATGTGGAAACCACCCCTAAACCTGCATTATGTAGTGGAAATACTCCCCGCCCTAAATTATGTAGCGCCAACCTAATAATGTGGTCAGAGGTGCCCAAACACCTGTGTAGAATGTTAAAATCGGGACTAACTCTGATCATGTGCGACATCTGATCTTTGAACAGCACCCGGGCAGTTCTAGTCACCAGTCGGCCAAGCATAAAACCAGACCAGCATATGAACACCTTGACAATCAAACATCCGTATGTGCGAGGACTATAAGCGTAGGAGTTCTGAATATCCTTGGAGTGAGTAGACTTGCAGCACGGGACCAGAGCAGTAGGAAACAGGGAATGTGCTAATTGCAGTACTGCGGTTTTCCCAGCAGGAGAATGGATACCTGCTGTGTAAGGGAAGCGGTGACGCATATGTCATAGTAGCTATGAACCATGGGTATACATATAAATGAGCCAGAACACCAATAGTGAAGTGGTTACAGCATCCGCCCAACGTAAAGGCATTCCCGGTTCAAGTACGACTATAGCACATATTAATTGTGTAATGAATGCCTCTGTGCTGTAAAGCCAACATTTATACATGTAAAGGTGACCGCGTTTGCATGGGTCCGTCAACCGGATTCCATCAAAGTGGTACTTTCATAAGGAATAAGGCACATGTAATCCCAAAGAAGTGTCTGTAAACATATGTAACTCAGAATAAGTACATGCAAGTGCGCCTGCACGGGTGTACGCAGCTATTAGCATAGCAAATGTATGTTGTCTTGTACAGCTGTAACTTTTATATATATAGATAGATGTGTGTATAGATAAATATCCACAGACATAACAGAAATATGCAATTATATATATACATATCTATGTATATATACACATATATATAAATATATATATCTATATATATATATATATATATATATATATATATATATATACACACACACACACACACACACACACACATATATATATATATATATATATATATATATATATATATATATATATACATATACATATAAGGAACGCCGAAAGATGAAAGCAAACATAAGGGTTGTGAAGGGAATCTAGAGCAAGTAAGGAATTATGAAGTGCTCGCAGCGTATGTCACATAAAGCTGCACAAGTGTGAGTAGAGCACCGCTCTTTACACCAGAGGCAGGGTTATACCAGTGGCCATAACATCGTTGAAGTGCTACGTCAATATTGTAAACAGACGGAATGTAGTACATGTTGCGACCACCTACACTTGTAACCCGCAAATCGTTCGTAATCCATAACACCAGGAAAAGCACGTATGTGCAAATATGAATGTATGGTGAGCCTGTGAATAAACGAGGCAGTACAAAATGTGTGTAGGGCCCCAACGCTCACGAGAGGGCAATGTGTAAAGGTGTGTCATGGCTGTGATATCAGGATTATAATGGCTGCTATGCGTGGAAACTCAACACGGGTGTGCAGGAGAAACTATGGATATGTTATTATGGACACAGGAGTGGTAGGGTATGTTGCGCCGGGTGCAATGGAGCGGCCCGTGGAGGTCAGCTAGTACGTAGGTGCGATTCCCAGATAGAGCGTCGTTTGCATGGAGACATGCGTGAATGGGCATATCATTGCCAGACGTTGTGCATCAGGGCTGGCAGCCTGGCACGTAAAACCTATACGGCACCCATGAGCAGAACGGAGTTCTGCTGTGACAACCCCAAACCGGGAAAAGTAGAAAGACACAACTACATGAAGACAACAATATGTTGACGTACAGTCACAGTAACACAAACACACATCCTATCAACAGTAATAATATGAATGTGCACATAAACAAACACAGTAGCAGGAATAATTGGCTGCACATATGAGTAATAGGTCGAGTGACACTGTATCACATCCCAGTTAGCAGCGGCACCCCAGACATGAAAAACGTGCGACATCTGTCCACTGTATAACGTACAATTTACTAAGCACAAGTTCACTGGAGTGAAGTGTAGGGTGTCATAATGACTAAGGCAATAGTATGCTGTTGAAGCAGAGATAAAACCCAATATGCATGTGTAAGTGTCCATGTCCGGGAAATGTATAGGTTAACGGACACACAGATGTATATATAGATAAAAACGTATATATACATATATCTATATTAATTTACATACACATAGATATTCATACGGATATATATATATATATATATATATATATACACACACAAGGATATACTATGGATATATATAGATAGATATATATACACAAACAGGTAGTGATATATACACATACACACAAAACAAAATATATATGTCAGTGTAGATATACACATGTACATAAATAGATTACTACACAGCAATTAGGGGTAACATATTTACAGCCCGGGCATATGTGACTGTGAGGTCCAATAAATAAATGTTGTACCCCCCCCGCATCACCCAGCTAGGTCGGACAGACATACAGACAGGCAATACAGATCAATACACTGCCGCTGTCCAAAACACTAGTAGGAAAGTACCAGTGGGAGAGTTCTGCAAGGTCTACACTTTAAACATGGATAACGGTGTCCCTTGCAGGACCCCAAAAATTCAGGGTACGTGTGAATCAGCTGACATTAATATGTGCAGGATGTAGGTGTACATGGAACAGTAGGTTGTGCAGGATGTAGGTGTACATGGAACAGTAGGTTGTGCAAGTGTGATAATACATGGGTTGACAAAATGTACGACATGTGTCCCAAGACGGGGAGATTGGGCAATGTGTAGGGGTGTGCTCATACCCCAGCTGCGCTCGCAGTAAGTATTTGTCACAACTGCTGTAGAGGGGTGCCAGGTAGGTGGACCATGGGTATGAATTAATGGGCTTACGTGTGCAGGTGCTGGTTGGCAGAGATGTAGTTGGCCCGCCCAGTGGAAGTCATTAATATTCCTATGTGGGCATAGCATATGCCTACACCTCCCAAACCTGAAGAGTACATCTACCGGTTAGTCTGTAAACCATCGGGGGAATACATAGAGACCAAATCAGTGCCGTGTACCCAATTAGCATGGACATCCATAGTTATGTATCAGAATGTAACAAAGTCCAACTAAACACTTTCAGAACTAGTGATATTAGGTGAACAGGTGGCAGAATACAGGTAATGACAGATGACATGTATGAGTCATAAACAGCACGTACCTCAACAAACGTGAATGAATGCATATGCCCTGTGACTGTGAATGTTTCTGGTTAATAGAACCAATCATCTAAATGTGTCCCACAGGTTGTTATGCATTGTTCCTGATACAGTGTTTATTCACACCCATTGGTATGTGAGTTCTGCTACTGATGGAAAGTGCATAATTTGCTGACCACCTTAGGTAGATGATAGCATAATAGAAGAGGTTCAACACCCGTACGCCTGCGAGGGACACATCCGTCTGGGCAGTTGTGTCCTGCAAAATGACAGTTATGGCACATGGCCTATGAGTTCAGGAATGGAGGCTATATAATGTGTGTAGTGGTGTCAGACATCAGTTTGTGGTATCAGTAACAGCTACATGTAATAGGAAACTATTATCAATTATAATGCTACATGAATAATCTTAACGTATGCAAACCATGGAAGTCATCTGTTTACTACAGGCTGTGGGTATGTGTTGCCTTGACACATGTGATAGCTCTACATATAGGGTCTATAGGGCCGCCACCATTCTGAATGGCCAAAGTGGAACCTGCTCTGTAGAAATGTCAGATGTACCAGGGCAGAATATACCTACTGCCATGCATAGTACAGAAATATACATATCGGAACAAATCAAAGCATAGTCTAGCTGCAGTAAAGTTGCTTATGCTACTACATATGACATATCGACATGACAGGTATACAAAACCTGTAACAAGCAACCAGTACAGACATGTACAACATGAGAATGTCCCCTAATTAGGACAGTTGCAATGGCTAGAGTATTGTCCATACCACTCAACTGTCCCTGAATGTCAGGTACGTCCCTGGGTTTGACTCCGTCCCTCTTAATCCCTCCTAAAATTAGTGGCTGTTGAAGGAAAGGTGGTGAATTACACTTACTGACTAATGACAATAAGTAAGAGTTATAAACAACTGTTACTTCAGAATATGTGTATTAAGTCATATGCTCTGATTCTGTCAATGTTTCAAGTTAATAGCACTACTTATGTAAAAGTGTCCCTGATTTTTCTTGACCTGTCCCTGGTTCTGTAGAAATGTGTCCCCAATTGGTGGAGAGTTCTGGTATTGTCACATGAGATATGCATGATGAGGGACTGTCCCATGCAAAGTGGGAAAGGTGTCACTCCTACAGTCTCCCAACGTGCAATCTGAAAGGTGGACAACGTGCAGTAGGCATGCAGTAGCATGACTCGGTGGACAGCTGCGTTAACAAACTCAAGTCACATGTCAGCATTGCAGAGTATCAGTTTCCATGTATCAGCAGATGGGAGCAGATTGTATGAGGAACACGCATATAATATGATTACGTCACTGGACAGGCTGCCGAGTCCGTACAGTCGAACGCCTGCCATCGCAAAATGGTTACACATACCTGATACTGTAGTCATGTAGTCCAATGTAATCCACACCACAAGGGATTGCACACACCCAGCTGACCCCTATGTTCTACACAGACAGGTGTCATGCTGTGTCTGCATGGTAGCTAATAGTCATGTGGCATTGACAGTTGCTACATGTCTGCATAGTGTGGGGGGACATCCAACCCTAACCACAGTCCTACACAGCACCGTGGGTGGTGCACATGACTCTCACATGTGTAGGTTTGACGGGGGGCACAGCCAACAGTTGTACACATCTGCCGCTACTGTACTGGTATGCCGGGTACTCCATGTCAGTGTGTGGACCTACCTAAATTGCTGGTTGGAGGGATACCAGGGTACGTCAGTTCCCAGCTTTAATTAACAGCACAGTGGTGTTGGACATCCTAGCTTACACAACCTACATCAAACTGCCTGGCCTGTTGTCATCTGCGTGTGTCTTAGGGGGTTGGGGTCATTCATTGGGCATATCCATAGGCCATCGTATATCATTTGTCTGCATCGGTCCACATCTGTCCAGCTGCATGGAACGTGTGTGGGCTGTACGGACACACATGATGGTCAGCCCATAATCTGCAGTGGGTTAGGACACCCTGTGTACTACAGGCTACCATTGTGACCCCCGTATGTGCTACAGAGGTCATGGTGCCACTATGGATGTGTACTGTCTTCTGCCCTAACATTTGGCCACCACAGTCACTTGCATGCTCACATACATACCATAGCAATGGGTAGCTACACATTCTAATACAACTGCCACTTGTTAGGTCAATAGACATACCCTGGGTGTTTTCCGGACTTGAGGACGGTGTTGGAGTGCTGCCTATGTCTGATGCACACAGTGCACCTCCTATACATGGCCGAGCACAGGTACTGTCATGTTTGGCATCCATTGTACTGTGTGCGGGTCAGAGAGGGGAAATCCGTGGGTACCTACTGTGTCAGTACATATGCCTTGTGTTGCCTCTCTGCCAAGGGCAGGTCATACTGTGCATGGGCTTTCGCCGACTGTGCCCTGCTCAGGTAGTTCCTTCACCAAGTCACACTGTGCCTATACAGGCCTTGGCAGTGGTGTTGGGCTGTGTGGCCCTGCCCCATGCTGTTCCTGTTGCAACTGTTACTGCAGGATAAGATTGTGTACCATAGCAAATACCATAACAACTTGTATGCATGTAGCTTGTGAATACTGCAGAGCTCCAACGGATGTGTCTGGATACCAGAACTGTGAACTGAGCATCCCAAACACATGCACAAGTATATGTCTTGCCTGTGCATCCGCCTCAGTATGGTGAGTTTTCAGGTGTGTGTGCATTGCTGATGGGTGTCATCAGCCACGACACCAGTGCTTACCCAGCATCCCCCACTAGGAGACTGTAGGGGATGTCCATATTGGCATTGGTGTGCTACAGCTGTGTCAGAAGCCATATATTGGACACATCATAGCTTCCAGGGCAGACAGCACACGCATTCAATCTCATGCCCTGGCCATCGCATATGGCATAGATGTTGGAGGGTATGCCCCTGCAGTGACTGTAGGCCCTACCCCGCTCACCGGGTGGTGCTACGATGTGTATGTGTGTGCAGGCTATAGCACCCAGTACCCCAGGGTAGTTATCCATGTGGTTGAACAGATGCATATTGCTGGTCTACTAATCACGTTGTGTTGAGGACATGTACGTGCTCACTAGCATGTGTTGACATGGCGTCTGTGAATTGGTGCAATACTCTGGATGCAGATGCCTGTGAGATACCCATGATATCCCCAGTTGTGCTGTGTGAGGTACCAGTGGCTAGTACACCTAGGCCAGCACATACCATGGTATGCACTGTGATGTGTTCCCCTCGGCCTGTTTGATGTGTCAGGTGTGGCAGGCACAGGTCAACAAGCTGCTGTAGGAGGTCTCTGTCCACCCCATAGTGCTCCAAAATCCCCAGCCCATGTAGCCCCTGGTAAGTCACCCTCGGTCTATAAAGTCTTATGTCACCCCAGTAAGGGTTGTTTGGCAGCATACACATCCTCACTGTCCCAGCCTCCTGCACATGTTGGTATATGTTGCCTGCTGCAGCCCATGTCATTTGGTTGGACTGAGTTGTGAAATGTCCCTGCAGGTATACACTGGTGGTGTAGAGTGCAGACGTGCGGGCTGGCCATGTCATCTGCTGATTGTGCTGATCAACACCTGTTTGTGCAGCCTGTACACCCTGACTACCCCACCACTGCTGTCATCCCTCCCAATGTCACCAGGTAGGTATAAACACACCCCTAGCTTAGGTGGGCTTAGGCAGGAGCACTCCCGAGGCACAGTTCTGCAATGTACATACAGTATGCCTGACCCCCCTCCCATGCTGTCAACTATATTCGAGATCTGCACCCGGTTGACTACACACATACAGTCCAGGGACCAGCAGCACACCCTGGTGATAAATGTGATACACTATAGTCAACCTCATCTGCATAGTATAGTCTTCTAATGAATAGTTATATGACCCATACCGAACCTCCAAGTTAATAACCACTGCTCAGTGTCACTCAGATCCATACACAACTGGCAACAGGAGCCTTACTGTCACCATATACGATGTCCCATGGTCATCCCAGCAACAAAATAACCGGTGTCTACACGACTAAAACCCATGGCCCTGCACACTACAGACGATGTGCATTACCACCACGCCATGGCAGATATACATAGATCCCAGGTTATCACGTACAGATCATCCGGCACAAACATTCAATAGTGCTGATGTCCCCAGACATATATGTTCACATCTATGTCCACCTCTACATCTACATATATCATATATATTATTTGTATATATATATATATATATATATATATATATATATATATATATATATATATATATATATATATATATATATATATATATATATATATATATATGTATGTATGTATATATATATATATATATATATATATATATATATATATATATATATATATATGTATATGTATACATACACACATATACATGTACACACATATGTAGATATGGCATTTATATCACAACAGCGGACCACATGACAGCAATGCATTAGACATGAATGAAAAGGAAACTACATGTGCCACCTGCATCATGTAGTGTTGTTACTATCAAGGCACGTGTGTTATGTTGCATCACACAGGTCAGACCATATCAAGGATAAGAGTAGGGCTGCTGACAGTTACTCACCAGACCTATTGGCGAATGTATGTGTTGACAACCCAGTGTCTTGGCAGAATATGCGGGCTGCGGACACTGTATAGGTCAGCAACAAAACACACTGAACACATTCCGCAGCTAGCCACCCGCAGATACCAACACATACGGTATAACTGCCAAACACACACACCTGCTATTTCTTGGAATCGAGCTCCTACCTGTCTAGTCTACCACACTACAGCATTATGCAGTAACAGAACACGCTACCGAGTTCCAGCATCACCGCACTCCCACAGGCATACATCTAGGTGGATGACATCATCCGCAAAGGCAAAGACGCCGATTGGGAATGTATGGGGAGTGTGCCATCTAAAAGGATTACTTTGTTCCCAGGCAGCTGGAAACACACACACACACACACACACACACACACACACACACAGACATGCACTTGGCATGGCTGGGAGTTGAACATACACCTAACTACCTTATCACACTACAGCATTACGCAGTTACAGAACGCGCTACCGAGATTACTGGAGCACAGCATTCCCAGAGGCATACATCTAGGTGGATTACATCATCTGCAAAGACGCCCATAGGGAATGTATGTGGAGTGAGCCATCTAAAAGCATTACTCTGTCCCCAGGCAGCTGGAAACACACACACACACACACACACACACACACACACACACACACACACACACACACACACACACACACTTGGCAGGGCTGGGAGTCAAACATACACCTAACTAACTTATCACACTACAGCATTACGCAGTTACAGAACGCGCTACTGAGATTACTGGAACACAGCACTCCCTGAGGCATACTTCTAGGTGGATGACATCATCCGCAAAGGCAAAGACACTGACAGGGAATGTATAGAGAGTGAGCAGTCTAAAAGCATATTACTGTCCCAAGGTAGACGTAGACAAACACACGGCAGTGGTGTGAGCGGGACAACTGCCTATCTACGGAGCACTATTACAACACTACATAGATACGAGACGCGCCACAGACAGTACACCCTTCAAGGCAGTCCACCAGTGTGTTCAATGTAGGCATCCATCCTGACATGGGGTATGGATATCTGTTGCCTGGATGACCACCATCGCTATACAGGATGTCAGTGGCCATGCCCATACACAGAGGCACATCACCGACACAAGGTGTCCCTGGGCATGCTCGCACACTTAGTATCACTTGTCCATTTGGAATGTACTATGTGTCCATCTACACAACGGCATACTGGGCATGCTCACACACTTAGTAGAAGCAAAGGGCTATCTTGCATGCACACGGATTCTAAACACGGAAGGGCACAGTTTAGAATGTACTGTGTGTCCATCTACACAACGGCGTACTGGGCATGCTCATGCACTTAGCAGTAGCGAAGGGCTGTCTTGTATGCACATGGATTCTAAACACAGAAGGGCACAGTATGGTGTTACTGTCCCCACGTACATGAAGGCCACTCACATGTACTGACCATTACACACTCGAGCCATCACAGATGTCTCAGGTGCAGATCACAGAGGTAAACACCGCATTCTACTATGTAAACCTCAGACATCACCATGTCCTTGGACCAGCAACACACATTCATACATTACCACAACACCGTGTGACTCATGACCAGTGGACTGTACATAGGTCTACAGCAACTGTGCAGACTACACATGTACTGACAGGGTTCCATCATGTGTTATGCAATGCAATGATACCACTGTACATAACCAGGTCGGCTCTACACATAACAGGGGCCATGGGTCTTACACAGCTGTGACAGATGACTGTCGCTGTACACCAAAGAACACACATGTTTGGATATGACATACATGTAATCACAGTGGATATGTGCATGGACCACACACACACACACACACACACACACACACACACACACACACACACACACACACACACACACAACGCATATGTACATAGCATAGCTTTTGCTGTCCTCCGTGCAGACAAGTGGCTACAGCAATCACATGCATGCACATGGAAGGTAGGTCCATGGCTGTTGAATGCTAACAGTACATGAGGTAGCAATGTTGACCAAGGAAACATTCCCTCTGTACTAGTTACCCATGACACTCATCATATCATACAACAGTCCATGTGTTATGTATGTCATCACACATGTCCACCAATTGCAATGCATACAAACATGGCTACATGACAGGCATGTAGGACCAACACACATGTACATGTAGTGGTTTGCATGCAGCTACCATGCATGTGCAGTAGCTGATGTATGTAATTCACCTGTGCCTAACTACAACATGCAGTTGCAATGCAGCCCCATCATTGACACCTGTATATAGTGAAATACTGACAGTATGGTAGGATGTACATCAGGTATGGATGGATGTGTGTACATAAAGTGGTGATCCACCTTTGCAGATGGATGTTTGCCAGGGACGGCTCACAGTTGTGTCACAAGCCATCCTACCATTACAAGTGCAAACAGTACGCTATGTTACTGTCACTTGACGGTGAAGACATAAAACCTACACAGCGGTCGGGTGTGACTGACTGTAAATCACTTGACACCTGTAACACTTACTCCTCCCATGTGCATATAGCAGCACAATTGCCGAAGGTAGCGTTGGTACACATGGTACACATAATGCGGCCAATACTGCTGCATGTCTGTCAGACGTATCATCATATAGCAGGTGTATCATTCACAGTACTGCCATGTGTGTTTGCTTGTGTGACCATATATGCCACGTATGGTGGGAAATACATCCCAATTGTTACACACCCCTGTACACTGTTGTAGAGATCTGTACATACTGCAGTGTGGAAAGCATGACATAGGCAGGGGTGGTATGTTTATCACACACATGTCAGCTATCCGTATGTGAGTGACATTTGTGGACTCCACAGTGTGTGTGTGTGTATGTATATATATATATATATATATATATATATATATATATATATATATATATGTCTGTCTGGTGCATGGAGTGAGGGTGTATGCTACCATACAGAACAGACGGAATCCCTAACCCCTCATGGTGATGCAGTCTACTACCCTGTTGATGCCATCGGTCTTAGCTTAGCCTTAGGCACAGATTCAGCCCCTGACAACCCTGCCTGTACCTCATGCATATGTTCATCACTGCTAGTATCTGTGGGGACACTAACATCAGACGGACCGCAGGAAGGTAACACACCTACATCACCTGTGAATGCAAAGAAAGACTCTACATTACAATAGACACACACACACACACAGATGCACACACACACAGACACACCATGCATGTGATTTGACAGACGGCATGCAGCATGCATGTGATACAGCAAATGGCATGCAGCTCAGACATTAATAGTGGTAGTTAGCGTACCTCCCTGGGTTGCACACAACAGCAAGCAGGTGTCATATCAGTAGCCATGCAGTTCACACAATCATGGTAGTAAGCATGCATCCCTGTGATACACCATGTGGCGGTTCAATTT